>NC_134825.1:179958294-180191007 GCF_004210375.1 Tachypleus tridentatus | reverse complement strand
TTTTTATTTATGTTCTCTCACTATTAATAACTCGTTCATTGTGATTTGAGTACCAAATAACTGGTTCTTCTCTCTCTTTATGAGCTTGGTTTGAACATATTAATGTAAGAGTAGAACCACGTTCAGTTTCAGACGAATTTAATACCCTGAAACAAGCAGGAAACTACCGAAAATATAAAATAATTGAGTGTAATTAGCCATTGAAATCTCTCTGCACTGTACTTTTGTAAGTCACTTTCATATTGTTTCTAAGTGAAATATCAGTGTTACTATGCGCATAAAGTATTCTTGTTTGAATGACGTCGTGAACTGAAGTAACATTGTTAGGTGGAAAACGTTTTTTTAACAATAATGATTGCAAAGTTTATTGTTTTCTGTAGTGCGAAAGACGCTTGAACTGAAATTATAATAAAAAAACTATTGTTCTCAGATGTAAGAAATAAATTTTATTGTGTATGTACAAGCAAGGAAAGGAGGTGAGATCAAGCATACTTGTTACAGAAACTGGAAGAAGTCTTCTAGTACAATGAAATCTGACATAATTGTAAAAGGATTTCAAAAGTCAGAAGAGATGCATAAGTCTGATATAAGAAATGATTAATGGTGGTGATTCATCTGTACATAGAAAAATATGGACTGTATGTCTTATGACAGGAGTGGCAGAAAAAATATGGACTGTATGTCTTATGACAGGAGTGTAGATAAAATAGAGTACACTAATCATGCTGTAAGACTATATATAAACACTTTATTCCAAATAGGGAAAAGTGCAAAAAACTGCAAACACTTGAGCAAAAACAGAATATTGAGATTTTAAAAATGTGCTCATGGAGCTGTTCGCCATAATGCACAAAATAGTAATTTTTAGAGGAGCTGAAGGAATATTTAAAGAATGCACCCTACCATATATTTGGAAATCATAGGAAGTGCAAATCCTATTACTCTTACCATGAAGACATATCTGACATCAAAACAAGCTATTTGAATAACATACCTTATGAAACGATATTCTGAATAATGACTGCTGGTGATGCATAAGTCAGAAAGGCTCACCGTCTGATAAGTAATTGAACAAGTAATTTAGCAGAGACTTATATGCTTATTGTGGCAAGTTTTATCGGTGACAAACAGATTCTAGAAGGTGTTTTGAAACTGCGTTTCGATATATATGTCTTGTTTTATTTAAGGCATCACCGGCCTTGTGATTTCCTTTGTTGTTGTGCATGTCTTCAAACAAGTTATTTTTTATATGTTTATATTATGAATCAATCTTTACGTTACGAATGTTTGTTGTTGTTTATAAATGCAAGTATATTTAGTGTAAATATAATTTTAAAAATAATTGCTTTTTTTACTTTATCAGAGTTTACAATATTGCATCACAACACAAATGGCTGTATTGTTTATTCTGATATATTTTACAAAGTTACACAGTTTAACCTCACAAACAGTTTGATTTATGTTAGTTTTCATCATGTAATATAAAAATATAAAAAAATACATTAAGAAAATAGTTTATAAATGCTTTCAATATTCTGTAGTTATTTCGTTGTATTATTATAAATAATAATATTTTTAATTAAAATAATCACAAAAATTGCAAATTTCGATCCGTTTTGAACTTATTTGGTTCAGTGACGTCAGCGGAGCTTTTCCTGGAAACTTGGCTTGTTTGTTTCGACCTTCGCGCAATCTACCTGTGCTTGTCGTCCCTAATGTAGCAGTTTAGACTATATAGAAGGCAGCTAGTCATCATCACCCACCGCCAAGTTAGTGGGCTACTCTATTACCAACAGATAGTGGGATTGACCGTCATATTATAACGCCTCCATGGTTTAAAGGGCGAGCATGTTTGGTTTGTTTGTTTGTTTTGAATTTCGCACAAAGCTACTCGAGGGCTATCTGTGCTAGCCGTCACTAATTTAGCAGTGTAAGACTAGAGGGAAGGCAGCTAGTCATCACCACCCACCGCCAACTCTTGGGCTACTCTTTACCAACAATAATGGGATTGACCGTCACATTATAACGCCCCACGGCTGAAAGGGCGAGCATGTTTGGCGAGACGGGGATGCAAACCCGCGATTCTCAGATTATGAGTCGCTTGGCCATGCCGGCCCTAAAATCGAAGTTTAATACGTATCAGCATGTTTGGTGTAACGGGTATTCGAACCCGCGACCTTCAGATTACGAGCCAAACGCCTTAACCACCTAGCCATGCCGGACCAAGAAACCTTATTTACCAACTAAATGTTCTAAATAAGACATGCATGTAATTGTTTCGTGTCTCCTGGAGCGTTTCTTAGGCTGTTAGAGTAGGGACACATGACTGCTATAGTTAAAGTTATCGTTTATAAAACAACTTATTACATGCCTAATTATGTATTGTTTGTCAAGTCCAGATTTATATTGAACTTTATCACGTTTATCTATAATAGTGTTAGTTTCCAGTGATCTATAAGTATATTATGGCAGGTTAGTTTACCTAATTCTGTGTAGAATGTGGCCTTTCCTAAAGGTGATAGTATTTCTTGAATATGTAAAATGAAACTGATATCACCAATCACCGTGTTCTCACTATGCATACAAAGTTGACATTTTACAGACGTAAATATATATGCAATAATAAAATAATAGTTTTATTGCACAATAACTCTAAAGCTAAAAAAGCGTGTGTGAATACAACTAAGAAGGAATTAAACATAGGCTTTCGTTTTCTGCATGGAAACAAACTCTGTTGATAATTGCTTACCGGGCAACATACCTTTATGAGCAAAGAATTTTACACTAACTTTCTTTATTTGAAGCGTTTTCAATTTATATTATAAGGTCCATCTAAAATACAAGTTTATTATATTCAAAGTGACTGACTGTACAGTATCTTGTGTGTTGATGAAGTTATGTAGGCTCATACATCAAAAAATAATTTTAGTTGTCAGTTTTCTTTTAATGTACTCAGCTAAGAAAATTTGTAATACAATAACATAACTTTAGCTTGACGATATAATATTTATTTTGCAGATAAAGTATATCTATTGTAAAGAACAACACAAACTACAAAATACATAAAACCGAAACTCATACTTCAGATAATACAGATCACAATGTTATGAAACCAAGTATACATGAAATATTACTACATTTCTCTGTAGATCATTAATAATCATGAGGATCAGCAATCTGACTTGATGTTTATTAGTGGCAGTTATTTTATTGTTACTAGTTTGATATTTCCGTGGGTGTTATGATTGGCTTGTTTCCATTCCAGAAAATTAGTTTACTTGTTATGGAATACTATAATTGGCTTGTATGCATTTTCAAAATATTAGCTTGACCAATTGTTGAGTAGAATTCGAAATAGCAAGCGAGTTCTAATAGGAAGAGTTAGTTATATGCGTGTCACGTGAGATTTTATCAATGCAATAGAGATAGTACTGTACATAGGCTCCGCTTTTAACTGGATCATCCGACTGATTGAAATATAACATATTCATGCTTTAATGTCATCTATTGGTGTAAATTAGTAATAGTTCTCTGGAGGAAAACTTTAAGAGAAAATATGAATCTTAGTTTGCTTTGTGGTTTTAAAGGTTAAGCTGTACCTGTGGATAATTTCTTTAAAGTTTTTAATTTCATTTTTATATTGTTATTTTAGTGTATTTCTATTCGTTAAGCTCGTGTAAGTTGCAAACTTGATTGCATTTGTCCCACTGCCAGACGGCTTCAACAGAAGCACTCAGAAAATAGAAATACATTACAACACTATGATCAACGAGCACACAGGTGAGTGCAGTTACACTTACCAATTCAAGCAAAAAACTGAAAATTTTTTAGAAGACATCATTAAAGTAACTTACGTGTAATGTCAATCATCGCTATTCGACTTGTAATTCATAATAGAAAATGGAAATAGATTGTATTTTAGAAAGTTGCAGACACCTACAAACTAGATTATAAACACTCTAATCCACTTTAGAATATTTAGAATTATTACCACTGACTTATCATTACAGCAAGAACGAGAAAATATTTTTTTTTTAAATCTTAAAACAAAAGCTACAAAAAAACAGAATAATTAATCATTAATTAGATGAATGTTACTATTAAAACTGTTCCATTCTTTACATATTATACTTTAAGGCATTCTTCAAAATTAGAACTATTAATTATTTTTTATCCTAACAATAACTGTACAATAGATAATTATTTTTTATATGAGGAATTGCTGTATTTTAACTACAGTAAACTCTCATTGTTTGAAGTAGCTAGAACCGAATATATCACTTGTATCGACGTTGTTGACTGGTCCGGCCAACTGTCCATATAAATACATAGTAACAAAAGCCCCTTGAACCGAACTGCATGTATCGAAGTGTCGGCTTGTAACGATGTATAATTATAGTCCCTGGGTGTGAAAAGCATCAAATTACATCCTTGTATCGAACCAGGTAACGAAGATATTTATTTTTCTCTCTTCCTAAATTAATCACCGCTGCCGACCACCCGCTACGCTGCTAGCAAGTGCAATTAGTCAGTCTCCGCGCAACAACGTGGTGCCACCATCAAAATCTTACACTTGAGAAATAGCGGACTGCAGATGGGGTAGTAGATTAGCCTAGCAATGTTTTTACAACAATTATGGTCAATAACACCCCTGCCCGCCCCAACTCACCCGCCCTCCCAGCAAAAATTAGCTTAGATATAACATTTTCAGATTATGGCTTGAGTAGATTATGCCTGGGCAGCCTGCATGCTGCGGCCTATAAAAGGCTAATCAGTCAACTTAAACAGATCATTAATCATTGATCATGGCGAAGCGCAAGCTTGTATCGATAGAAACCAAAACAAATGCACAGTGAAAACTATGTGCCTCTGAACACTTTGTCAACATGGTTGAAAAATAAAGAGGCCATATTGTCTTCTCTCGAGACAACTTGTCCCAATAGAAAACGCATGCGAACTGCAAAACATTCTGACCTAGAAGCGGCATTGCTTCTGTGGTACAAAGCAGTAAAAAACTTGCTGATCAAATGGGAATCACTGACTTGCATGAGTGATGGGTGGTTAACCCGATTCAAAAAAAAGACACGACATTCAATTTCTGTACGATCTGTGGTGAGTCTGGTAGTGTAGAACCAGAACAAACAAACCAGTGGACATCAACAACACTGCCACGCCTGCTAAAAACTACAGCCCACGGGATGTCTTCAACGCAGATGAGTCTGGCTTATACTTTAAACTTCTGCCAGACAAGTCTTGTTATCAAGGGAGACTCCTGTCACGGCGGGAAGCGAGCGAAGGAGCGGCTGTCTGTTTTGGTATGCGCCAATATGGACGGCACTGAGAAGCTTCCTTTACTTGTCATAGGTGAGTGTCAAAGCAGGTAAAAAATATTTTCCTGTGTTTTCTATAGAAGATGTTATTTTATGATTTTCTTCAGATTATTACATGTAAATGTTTCTTTTTTTAAGCTCAAGATAATTAACGCATGTATATTTTTTTCTTTTTTTTTTAGAAAGGCAGCAAAAAGAGTTGCTTCTGGACGTCAAATTTTGCCAAACCTTACAAACCAACAAGCGAGCTTGGATAACTTCAGATATATATTCACCGAGTTCTAGGAATTTGTTGAAAGTTTTTATGCAAAAATGATAAGTCCTTATGATCAATTAAACTGAAAGCACACTCCAACCCTTGTCACTTAAGGCCAGCAAGCTGGTCTTCCTGCCTCCCATATATACAAGCAAGACATAGATTTTGGCCAAGGCATTTTCGCCAATCTAAAATATATTACCGCACTTATGATACAGCGTCTTATTGATTCAATAGACTTTAAAGTGTTTTACATATGTGACTGTGCTTGAAGCCATGCGATTTTCTACGCTCTGCCTGGTTATTGGTAAACATATCTACTTTAGCTAATTGCTTCAAACTTGTGGCCTTCCAGAGCCAGCAGAATAAAGTGAGACCCTGAGGATTACATACCATTGACCAGTCTGACACGGCTGAATGACACATGGTTTACAATGAATGGCCAGCAAACTATCGAACCCGATACTGGCTGATCACTATCGCGTCCCTACAGACAGTGATATTTTCCATGGTGCATAAATAAACAGAACCAGTAAATGACAATAAAAGTGAAGATGACGAAATAGGAAATGATCCCAAACTATTAATGTAGTTGTATGTGTGCAACCATAGATATCTTGAACCCAGGCTAACGCACAGCTTTATCTCTCAAGTAAACATTTGGAGCGTTTAGTGACCGTACCAGAGGGACATAAGTTCGCAAAAAACGCTGAGCCATATTTCAAGTGACTCCAGTTAGACGTTATTTGCTGTGTTTGTATCCTGTACATTAAATATACATATGTCTATTATGCAATGTTATTTTCATGATTTTCTTAGAAGTGCTGTTTAATCTGTCCTTGAATTTCATTAAGATGTGTTTTAATGTTTACAACGTGATTCTGAGTCTTTAATCACAAGTTACCGGTGGTGCACCAGTCGTCAGTTATAGCACACTACCATTACCAGACTTGGCTAGTGAATGAACTCGAGTCCTTTAACGAACTTCTTTGAACGAACAATTTCATGGTCCCTAGATTCGTTACAACGAGATACAATTATTTTATCTCAGAAATATCTTGTTTACATTAGTTATTTTTTTTATCAGGGGATACGTATTATAGCCAGTAAAACTGAAATAGCACTTTATAACCCGATGCTTTACGAGAGGTGGACCTTATTTCTTCTCGTAATCTGGAATGGTTGTATAATTCGAGAACAAATATATATTATAAAGATTTAGTTTGTTAATTTCAAAGGTCATCGCTTTCCGGTAAGTGTTTAATTCACTGTGTAGTGTTGTAAGCGTCTGCTTCAAAAGCTGTGGCAGATACCATCTTATATGAAAAGGTTGCACGGTATTTTAATTTGGATAAAATATTGTGTGTTGTTATTACTGTTGCTTAGTTTTAAGTAAAAAAGGTATGGCTAGCACTGGAGAGCGACTCGTAATAGATATGTTTAAAATCAAGCAAAGCTAACACCTAGAGTGCCTTATAATGTAACGGTCAATCGGTACAAGAGTAGCCAAAGAGTTGGCGGTGGGTAGTGATGACTAGCTGCCTTCCCTCTAGTCTTACACTGCAAAATTAGGGCACGGCTAGCACAGATAGCCCTCGAATAGCTTTGTGTGAAATTCAAAAACAAACAAACAAACCTATGTAATAACGGGAAATTTGCTCATTTTCATTTACATAAGGTGTAAATAGAACAATAAATGAATGAAGATTTACATGTATTTATTCTAAATTTATGCAAAAATGTTTAAAAGTGAGTAGTTTTTTCGAGATTCGCGACTGTTATGTAAATCACTTTCACGTATCAGCTCTAAATATACTCTCCTATTTTGTTTTCGTTACACGCTTCTAAGTAGCGGCGTTCAAAGTCCAGTGCGTCTTGGTGAAAGCGTTTGCCCTGCTCTTCTGAGTATGCTACCATGTTCTCCTTGAATTTATCAAGATGATCGTCAAGGATATGGACTTTCAGGGACATCGTGCAGCACATTTTGCCATTGTTCTTCACCAGAGCCTAAACCAATTCCACCGAATTTTCGGCCTTGTGATTGCCTAGAAGCCACAAACCACTGCGACAAAGCTGCCCCAAGCTTGTTTTCCTTCATACTAAGCTTATTGGGGAATTCTGTGCACTGCAGGGTCTTCTGTATTTGTGTTCCAACGAAATCTTCAGCTTTGACCTTTGCTTCAGACAGTTTAAGGAAGAAATCTCGAAGATACTTCAAGGCTGCTGGCTCCTTATCAAGACTATGACAAATTGTTTTATAAGACCCAATTTATATGTGTAATGGTGGTAAAACACCTTCTGGAAGTCCACTTGTGTCTCACACTTGACCTCATGCCTCCCACAGAAATTCTGTCCGTTGTGGCCAGTGTTTTCTGTTATAGGCAAGATAACATCAGATAAAATGATATATGTCTATATTGCGTTCACTTAGGCGGCTAGAAGTAAATGAAATGGTGACTGGTGAGCCACTATATGTACATTACTATGGAAAGTTCTAGAACATTTTCGGAAGTTCTACAACATTCTAGAAAATTCTCTATCTGCGACTGAGCAGTGAATCTACCTGAAATGTTCTGGAAAATTTGAAAATTTCATTACCCAGGTCACAAAAGCAAGGTTGAAGAGAAAAATATGTCTTTTCATTTACTTTAGGCAAAAGCAATTGAGAAATAACACTTTCTACACAGGAACAAGAAAAAGTAAAACTTTTGTTTCATAGTGGAATCATTAATCGGAGGAAGTTACGAGCGCTAATTTATGAAGCGCCACCTGTAATCATTAACCTACATTACAGAGTTCCACCTATAATCACTCGGCTGTGTTGCAGAGTTCATCTATTATTACAAATTCATTTTTCACGCAATCTCCCATTTAAGTAGAACCTATTTTCATAAGTTTATCATTCAATAATTACTGTGGTTTTCGAAATTTAAAATTTTCCTACATTATCATGATAAATGAGATATCAAGTATAACAACCACAGGAAGCTCATGAAGCTCAGTGAATACGAAAATCGAAATAATAATTGTTATAACTGACTTATTCATTTGTTGTTACCCACAAAGCTATTTGTGTATCAGAACAAAGTTTTAAACTTCATAATACCTCAGACTTTCTGCTGTGCCACCAGGGGCTGATTCATTTCTAAGTATTGAAACAAGTAGTGTTCCTAAATGCGTTCTAACAAGTGGTTTATGACATTGAATGAGCGAGTAAGACTAAACTATTATCAGAACAGATAATCTTAGCGTAACTACAAAAGAGTGACCCCCACATAGAAAGTAATTGGATCCTCTCTTTGTATTTTCACATAATTATAGTTATGATTCTGGCTGATTGACATTGCTAACCCAATGAAGTAGTGCGAACATCCTTTAGTTCAATGAAATTAAATTGTATCTTCACACTTTCTGGAAAATTCGTAAGAAAAAAACAACAGCAAACATTAATTATATATTTTTCTAAGTTCTCCTATTTTGTTTAACTCTCTATAACAAAAATTAACTTTATTAAATAGTATGAAAGTAATTAATGAAAAGTCCACATGTTTCAAATTTCACTTTCTCCACAAAATCAGTTAAAGCACGGAAAGTGTTTAGTTTAATCAAAACTGAAATTCATAAAGTTTGAACATTTTTAATAGGTGCTGAAAATAATTCAGTTTTCTAAATTCGAAACACTGTTAACTTAAAATGAAAATAAATTATTGGTAATCCATATATGGTAAACAAAATACAGTATAAACGTTTATGTTAACACCGTTAGACGAAGTTGTTTTTTTGTTGTTTTTTTTGCTTATATATACCATGATTTCACGTGCATAATTACTATCCGTTGGCTATTTCTTCAAAATTATGATGTATTGTTTGTTTTTGAATTTCGCACAAAACTACACGGTTATTATTAATAGTAATTACAAATGATGATTTACATACAATAGTTTTACAAACTTATAAAGAATACTGAGTTTTATATCTGGTCTAGAACTGAATCTTTTATCGACGTTCATAAAGAACGAATAAACTCTTTGTTGATACACCTGTACACTTCTCTTGACGGCAAGCTGAGATTGAAGCTGGTTGTTTTTGTTGGTTTTGTTTTAATTTTGCACATAGCTACACCAGGGATATCTGCACTAACCGTCCCTAATTTAGCAGTGTAAGACGAGAAGGAAGGCAAATAGTCATCACCACCCGTCGTCAACTCTTGAACTACTCTTTCACCAATAAGTAGTAGGACTGTGTGCCACGTCATAACGACCCCACAACTGAAAGGGCGAGCGTGTTTGATGCGACGGGGATTCGAAGTTTGAAGCACATGTATCTTTCATCAGTGACAATATTTAACGTACTTTTAGAAATTCTAACGTGCGAAAGTTACTGAAGTTAAACAGTTTCTAAGGTTCGAAATCTGTAAACGTTCCTGGTCAGCTTCTGTAGTTTTCCAGTTAACAAGCGTTAATCACAATTATAGCTGCCGAGGCGAATTGTATACTGACTGTAGTTGACCAAGAATAATTTTGTGTTATCTCTCGGTTAGCTGCTATTATACGATTAACACGATATTCTTGAATGTTTGAAAATGAGCTAGTGTTTTCGTGAAACAAATATCGTTGATGCTTATTCTAAAGAATATTGTAAAAAATTAATGAACATCCAGGACAATCCACACCCATCAATATACGTCACATGCAAAAAAGAAAACTATAGTGAAACAAGCGTAGGTATTAAATTAAAAATATAAAGTTAAATCCATTATAATTTCCTTCCCATTTTGATATCTATGTTGTCATACAAACTTTTAATTATGTCATTCTTCGCCATTACCACCGGTCTCTTCCCTCCATTTTACCTTTTGTACGCCATTCTTGAATAAACATCATTCGTCATCTTCTGTTCCTTGAAGGCTTTTGTTTTTCTACTTGATAGTTTGCTGTTCATTTTCGTTCCCCCACCATACATCCCACTGTTTGAGTCCGTTTTTTTTTTCAGCTCTTTCTGTATATCTCTTCATTACTCCTTCCACACCTTAATATTCTCGACTTCTTTCCTCTTTTCCTAATTCTTATTCTTTATTATGTGCATTCGATGTTGGTAGGATACTGTTACTCCTGGTATCACTTAACATTCAACGTTTTTTTTTCTGTCCTCCATTCGGACTATGATGTAACCAATCTGAGTCTGGTACTGGTACCTTCTGTAAGTGATAAGGTATCACTCTCATTCGGAATCCGGTATTTGTCAGAAATACATTTCATTTCCTGTCATTTTAGTCATATCTCTCCTTACACGATTTTTATTTCATATATTCTCTTCTCGTGTGTCCCACTTTTATCTTACCCAGGTATGCTCCCACCGTCAACATTCCACTTTCTGGCATCCCTAAATTATATCCTGTAGTTTTTCTTCAACTTATCGACGGAGCATTCTATCTGCAGACCATAACCAGACACTAAGTTCTTCAACCAATTCTCAGTTGCCACTTTCACGCGCATGAATCGGTCCGACGTTTTCTCTACTCGACCGCTACCATCTTAAATTATTATCTAATTCAATTCCAACATTGCTCTTACCTTTTGATCATCCTGAGTGTAACAGCTCTTAGCTTTCACTTATGTTTTTGTACTCTGTCCTTATCACTTCATGTCTTTAATACACGTAATCTTTTCCTTTCTTCTTTCTAGTACATCTGTTGGTTCTCTGCTTCTCCCAGTCATTCTGTCGACATTCCATGTTACTATCCTTAGTTTCCAGATCTCTTCTTTAATCACTTTCGGTTCAGCGGTATCCCTTTTTTCACACCCGCCTCGGGAATAGGGATCAGCATCGACTAGAGAGGGATATCCTAACTCTCTGGTCTAACAGTCTTCGTTTTATAATGTTTTTTGTGTCCAAGTTTCCAGCCTTGATGACAAACACCATCTTTACCCAACTGGACTTGGAACCGACTATGGAGAAGTTATAAATAAAATGTATTACACTGTATTCCTTATTTCGAAAACTAGAGCATCAGAAAAGGAAAGAAATGCCAAAGCAATACAGCACTAGCAAAGACGTGTTTCTTCAGAATATTTAAAATGGTGCTGTTTGGTTGTACCAGAGACATCACAAAGATATGTATTATACATATATGGATGCAAGACGGTGCGATTTCCCCCTTCATACCTACTCCCATTTTACCAACGTTACGTAGCTCCTTTACTTTTATGGTAAGCTCACTTGCATTTAAAAGTATCAAAAGTTCAGATACACAGATTAATCTTTCAATCACAAGGAAAAGTTTTGTAGAACAGTTTGATCCTCTGGAAATTTCAATTAGTTGGTTTAAAACACGTTCAAAGAACAAATAAATACAATAAGGATCTCCAAACCAGTAAGATTAGCTAATAAATCTGCACTGACATGATTGTGACTGGAGAAAAGCCAAGACAGTAGTCATTGTTAAAACAGGTCCAACAACTAAGCCTGAACTGAGATCGAAAAATGAAACTAGATATTTCGACCTCTCCCACTCTCACGGTAAGTTAAAGAACACCAAGTGTTTTTCTTACTGAACCCTCTCTTTACTGAAGTCCAAGAGTGATTAGAATAATAAAGGAACAGGTGGTTACTTGTACTAGAACAACAAAGCAACAAGTGACTTTTGACACTTGTTTTCTTACTTTACAACCAAAATCATGAAAACTAAAAGTACGATGACAACTAATTAATTACTGTGAATTATAACTTTATTTTTTAATATTTTAATTTTTGTCTATTAGAGGTTGTTTTTCTTCTTTATACATGAATAGTGATTGGTGAATTCTAGAAATGTCATGAACGTTTTGACCACTATAGAATCTGAAAACATCCTGTATTACGTAAAATCTGCCCAGCAATAGAACACATTTCAACGCAATGAATAATTCATATTATTATAAAAGAAATTAAATTACACTGAATGCCAACTGATGACATATAAAATACTGATGGGCAAATTACAGTAAATTACAGTTATTTGAATAAATAGTTTAGATTTCTGATGTCTGGTTTGTTTTGAATTTCGCGTAAAGCTACACGAGGACTGTCTGCACTAGCCGTCCCTAACTTAGCAATGTAAGACTAGAGGGAAGGCAGTAAGTCATCATCACCCACCGCCAACTATTGGGCTGCTCTTTTACAAACGAATTGGGGAATTGACCGTAACTTTATAAACGCCCCACGGCTGAAAGGGCTAGCATTTTGGTGTGACGGGGATTCGAATTCGCGACCCTTGGATTACGAGTCAAGTGCCTTAACAACTTGGCCATGCCGGGCTCTCTTTAATATAAGTGTTCCGAGAAGAAAAGAAGTTCTTATGAGTGAAAATAGTTTAACTAAAATAAATAGACCTATAAACAGTTTTATTTTAAATCTCGAAATTCTAGCAAGTATCTCGAAATTCCAATTTCTTCGTGTCTTAACAAATTCATCACTCACAACTTGAAGTCCACATTTAGAAAGATGAAGCATGTATTTGATGTTTGCATAATATATTGTAAGGTGTTGATCTTTGTGTTTCAACATGTCTTCCTTGTTTCAGCACGTTACTCTCAGTTGTTGATCTTTGAAGTAAACTTTTCATTTTCAATACAAATATGACTGCTGCGTCACTGAAAAATTTATTTAAAGCCACCGATGAAACATAACACACTTTTTGTAACCAATGCATTCAAAATCAAATATTACAAGTCATTAGTCTTACCTAGTATGTACCAGCATGATTAAAAAACAATTCTTATCCCCAAGAGTTTAAATGTTATTAAAATTAAATGTTTGATAATGTTACTATGTAGCTCAGTTTGTAATATTTCGAGTTGTCAAAATGTCTAAAGAAGTTTTTTACAAATAAATAATTAAAGTATAACAAATTTCAGATCCTTTTTGAGTTTCATCTAAAAATAGATTCTGTGTAGTTCAATCAGTCATTTACGATTGCATCGTTTTGTTAACTGCATAAAAACTATAGTGTAACGACTACTATTTTGGATTAATTGTATTTATCTCTAAATCTTTGGTCATATTATCCATACTTTTTGTATATTAATGAAAACGGAAAAATTATTGTCAAAAATAATTGTGACCTAACCATGTTATAAGCTCCATTGGAAGCTGAAAAACAACAACAACATTATTTGAGTGACCTAGCCCAAATTCACATCCTTTCTACTGCAGAAACAGTAAAGCTAAATAATTGATGTTAAAAGTAAATGAAAAGTAAATGTCAATTTTTTTACATGTGATATAAATCGTAAAACCGCATAAGACGAGTCGTGAATACGTGTCTAAATTTAGAGTGAAAGTTTTGGGACTCATCAGGTTAGGAGTTTCTGTTGTTGTTGCAAAAGGTTATATAGCCTGTAATACTTTTGTTCTTTTTGTTAGCTTTCATGGTTCAAGAATATTTTCTGATACGGATTTTATTTTTTATGATCTGAATCTGTCAGAGTCTTCCCGACCTAAGTATTTTTCTCACAAATTTGTGTCAAGTAAAATTAAAAAGAAACAAAACAAGTAAAAATAAAGAGATTTAAGAAAACAATGACCTAGTAATACGTAACAGTTAAAAATAACATTTCAAAAAGAAATGTCTGATGTGGAAGATGTTATTCGAGGTGTATGTCTGGAATTCAACATTTCCATGAAGTTCCAGAATGAATAATTTTTAAGTTTTGTTGTCATCTGACCATGTACTTCTCGTATATATAATGATGCAAATAAAAAATCTGAACAGAAAAACAACTAGTAACAAAATATGTCATTCCAGTTAATACTAAATTTATTCAAAAACCAGGCACAAAACTGAGGTCTATATTATGTAAAAACTACACTGACAAACACCACACCAACATTATTTATAAAATACAATGTGATAACTGCCACGACTTCTATATTGGAGAAACAAGTAGAAAATGGAAACCAGATTCAAAGAACATAAAAGTCACCTTCACACGTTTTCGAACACTGCAAGTCAAATAAACACAACATAACCATAGAAAACAGTCAAATACTAAATAAAGAAACAAACATAAACAAACGCAAAATTAAAGAAGCCTTACTTATACAACAACTTAAACCCAAAATAAACCAATATAAAGGAACGCCATTATACCTATATTAATATTATAGATAAAATTATATATTCAAACATCTAACACCGCCCTCTACATTGCGACACTCAGTTACACAACCCCTTCCAAACATGTGGTCAGCTTCCGGTCAGTTACCTCTTTCTTTGTGAACCTGACGATGACCGAAGAAGGTCGAAACGTTGTTCGCTCTTCTATGTAAAATATTTTCTCAACCCAAACGAGCCGTTTTGCATATAAAAACATCTTCCAAGAGTATATTATAGCTGTCAATATCAACATCTGCACCTTGAGTTGGACAATATCACCCATTACTGGAGTCCTGATTAGTTGGACCAGTATATGGACGAACAAAGGGTCCTAGGGTTTATCTTTAGAAAGTGTAGTATTGATAGTAACATTTAAAGTAATTATATGTCGATATGTTTACCAATACTTATTCATACCACACTTCAACATCGACATTTCCTCTCATTAAAATTAAGAAAAACTGATTTCATGTTATCTCTGAAGTAATACTTCCTTTAAGTACTTTTAACAATATTGTAATAATCTATTTCATGCATTTATATTTCTGAGGAACCAACTTGAAGCGAATAAATTTTGCAGACGTTCTACAATGGGTAATTTAAAACTTTTATTACAGAATTCATATATAGTTCGATGTTTCTAGGTTATAAAGCGACTAGGAAGGAGATTTGAGATAACGGTGATATAGAGAAACCTCAGTCAACAACACGATACTCACCCAGCCAATAACCCTAAATACAATAAACAAAATACTTAAATTCTAAAAATAAAGCAAATACAATACTAATGTCATTTATGAAATACTTTATGGCAACTTCCACATTTTTTACGTCAGAGAAACAAGCCCGAAACTCAAAACAACATTCATGTAACACAAAAAATAAAATATCGCGTTTTTTAAATATAGCACCATAAATCAAATAAATATACTACAGGTAACATTTAAATTTCATACAGAGAATCCAAAATCACTAGACGATAAACCAAATAATTCCTTGTAATATCAGAGCAAATACACGTTAAACCAATATAAAGAAACATGTATTTGTAAATTATTTGAAAATATTGAACCACAAGAATAAGTGGATCAATTTAAAATAAAACACCAGTTTTAATAAATGAAGCTCAATTAAAATTCCTTTAACCAAAGAAATTATCCAGTCACATTTATTCCAGTTTAAACATTAAATCATCGTGTAATATCATTGCTTCGCCAAATTAAACATTTTCTACCCATCCTGTACATATTTTACATAAAGAAAAAATATTTTTTATTGCTATAGATGAGACCGACTAACGGGTTCTAGCATTAAAGAAATCTCCTATAACGAGATTTCCGCACACCACTAACTTAAAATCGGTTATGAGCAAATTGAAAAAATGAGGCAGAAATATTTGCGAGCAAATGTGACGTTAAACATAATTATTAGGCTTCACTAGCCTCTGCACTCCCCATCAAAACTTTATACTATTAAAGAAACATCCGTTTATGGTAAGAACGAAGTTTAGAATGAAAATATCTAATTTTTATACGTAAAAATAAATGTAGGGCTAAATTGTTTACGTTTGTGTGTTTTCTTTTAGCAAAGCCACGTCGGACTATTTGCTGAGCTCCCCGAGGGGATTCGAACCTCTAATTATAGCGTTGTAAATCCGTAGACTTACCACTGTACTAGCAAGGGAGAGCTAAGCCACAAGAAAAGGGAATCGAACGGCAGTGGTATTAACAGTTTGAAACTACAGTATCAGAGAGTATCTTGTTTACTTTAACTTCGTTAACTACCAAGCTCTGTGAGAGAAAATCAGAAATTCCATAGCTCTAACCAATGAATACAAATAAATATTACAAACATACAGTAAGATTGATAAAATATTGGTTATCGAATTTTTAGTGGCAATTAAACTATATTTCAAATGTTTTACAAACGATAATTAATGACAGAATTAATTTTCTTTTTATTTGTATGAACATCCGGCTTGGTTGTTTACTAAAACATAACACATTGATATAAGGTTTTATTGTGAAATAATTAAGTTAAAAGTGATACTATTGTCATCATAATCTTACGTATACATGGGCAATATAAATAATTTTGTAGTCTTTTTTTGAATTTCGCACAAAGCTACTCGAGGGCTATCTGTGCTAGCCGTCCCTAATTTTGCAGTGTAAGACTAGAGGGAAGGCAGCTAGTCATCACCACCCACCGCCAACTCTTGGGCTACTCTTTTACCAACGAATAGTGGGATTGACCGTCACATTATACGCTCCCACGGCTGGGAGGGCGAGCATGTTTAGCGCGACGCGGGCGCGAACGTGCGACCCTCGGATTACGAGTCGCACGCCTTACGCGCTTGGGCATGCCAGGCCATTTTGTAGTCAATACACATATTGAAACGAGCAAATTTGCACATTTTCACTTACATAAGGTTTGAATAAAACAACACATGAATCGAGATTTACATATTTATACTAAAGTTATGCAAAAAATGTTTAGAAATACTTTTCGAGATTTGCAGCTGTAATGTAAATCCCTTTCACGTATTAGCCCCCAAATATATTCTCCCATTATGTTTTCGTTATACCTTCCCAGGTCACAAAAGCAAAGTTTAAAGAGAAGAATAGGTCTTTTCCATTTACTTTAGGCATAAGCAATTAGGAAATAGCATTTTGTGTCCAGGAACAAGAAAAGGTAAAAATTTTGTTACATAGTGTGATATTACATATACACAGGTAATTATTTTATAATCAATACACATGGTGAGTGAAATATCAAACAAAAGGTTATGGCTGAAAGAAAATTAAAACAAGATTGACGATTTTCGATTTAGATATTATTTCTCTAAAATTAGTAGCGTTTAATAAATGAAAATATGGTCTAAAAAAAACTTTGAATTTACCTCTGACATCATATTAGTAATCACCTTCACGATTTTTGCATGTGTAAATTCCCGCGTCTTCAAACTGGATGTTGGTTAGCACTAATTTGCCACCGTATTTTATTTGCGTTCTCTCACTATTAATATCTTGTTCATTGAGATTTGAGTACCAAATAACTGGTTCTTCTCTCGCTCTTTTATAAGCTTGTTTTAAACATATTAATGTAAAAGTAGAACCACGTTTAGTTTCGTAGACTAATTTTTATGTCATGCAGTTCCGAGGGTCGCGGGTTCGAATCCCGTTCGCAACATAAATGCTCGCCCTTTGAGCCGTGGGGGCGTTATAACGTTACGGTCAATCCCACTATTTGTTGGTAAAAGAGAAGCCCAAGAGTTGGCGGTGGGTGGTGATGACTAGCTGCCTTCTCTTTAGTCTTGCACTGCTAAATTAGGGACGGCTAGCGCAGATAGCCCTCGAGTAGCTTTGCGCGAAATTAAAAAAAAAAATGCAGTACCAACTCAAGTAATTTAGATTTAATAAACGATAACAACACTTGCCTAAGATTTCAACTTGAAATTTAGGTAAAAGCAAATAAAATTTATACGAAGTTTTGCAATTTCTTTTGACAATACAAGTCTTAGTAATTTCTATGATATCAACCATAATAAGACTGCTAACAGATGTTTCATGATACATATAAATTATAATTGAGTAGTTATAAATGTATAAACATTATAACAATAGTTAAATTAAAATATCAGTTAAAGATACTGTTTTGAATTTAACACAAAGCTAAAAAATAGGCTATCTGTACTCTGCTTATCACGGGTTTTGAAACCCGGTTTCTAGCGTTGTAAATCTTTTTAAGTTGTTCATTTCTCAGTTAAACTACTAAAACTGAGAAGAATAGCATCGATGTTTTATTTTCTTATAAACTAACTGTTGCAACATAAAACAAAAATATGAAAAACATTCCCTCTTAAAAGTGAACAGTAGTAATACAAACCTGAGTTTCAAAGTTTTTAGTGCAAATTGTTCATAAAGTAATCCAACTACATTACTGGAATTACAGAAACAGTCTCTTCAGATACTTTACTTATTCTTTATCCGTGTTCTCAGTTATGAATGGTGACTTTTGATCTTTAACATAAAACGTTCTTGATGCTCAGGTATCTAGGTTTTATTTCACAACAACTTACACAAGATTAACTCCAGTAATCAGATGAAAGTAACAGTAATCATCCGATTGCACAGGAGACAACAAAACACAGAGTCACTGGCTGTTCTGAAAACTGAAAATTTTGATACTATCAGTATCACTGAGACTTAGTTGGATATTAACAATCTTCATGAGAGAAGTTTTGAAATACCAAGCTGCAAATTATTTATAAAAAATAGAGTCATTATTGCTAGAGCAGGAGAAAACATTTTTATACAAGATGAACCTAAGAAAACATATGTATATATCATAGTGTTAAGTCACAATGAAAGTTACCTTGTCCCACTGTACATACTCAACACAAAGTATCAGCTCATACTAACCCTTCAACTTGAGTATGTCTTGTACTACTGCTACTGATGACACAAACACAGTCAAACAAGCCTTAATGACAAACTGTGTGGTAAGTAAACTCTTCTAATCTAGTTTTTATTGTTGAGTCACAGAAACTAAAATAAATATGATACAGTAACTCAATGTAACAAATGGTAACGTATTTTAGTTAATTATACTTGCAGGCATTCAACAAATTTAAACTTCTAAAATAAGATAATACAAAAAGTTGATTACTTAACAATGCAACATTTTTAATACACAAATCATTTAGTCACATGTAACCACAGCTTATACAAACTAGTATAAAACTGGCCTTTAATAAATGCAACTGATTTTCATTTGTTCTGTTTTAGAGAATCACATTTCAGTTGTACTACATTACACATGTATATTTATATTATTTACAAGTACAGTATTCCCTCGCTATTCGCGGGGGTTACGTTCTTAACCCCCCGCGAATATTGGATGCAGTTTTAAAACTTCTATGTATGAGATTATATACGGTACTAAATGCTTCCCAGACACTTTCTAAAGACACTCTTACTCATTAATACAGTAATAATGTAGTAATATTGCATGCAGTCATGTATTTCACTAATGTAGTAATGATAATGTAAACACATTTTAATTTTGTACTGCAACAATATTTTAATCAAAAGAAACGTACATAGTATAGTTATCCATACTGTATTACCGTAAAGTCATTTTCTATGCGTACAACACATGTATTAGAATTGACAGAAAGTGGAACAAATTTAAAGGCAAACTTAGACAGATAAATACAGTACGCACAGTTCAGGTAATAATAATACAGTACAGTACAATTCAGTAATAATTGTTCGATAAAGACGTCAATCGATAAAACTGCTTGAGAGAGTAAATACAGACATACCCTCGAAAAGCGCTTTTAGTCTCTATGACCTACAAAAACCCGGTTTACCGAGCATTCGTTTTTATGACGTTATGACGCTAGCCTGGTATACCGGCATACGATGCGATAGGGTTAAGAGCCTAACCCGCGAATATGCGGGGCCGCGAATGGGGAACCGCGAATAGGTGAGGGTATACTGTACATCTTTAAATTTCAGTCACAAGACAGAACAATAAAGAAACGCATTAAACAATGATATTCTCTGTTCACATAATTTGTACTCGCATGTCACAATCTGCTAAGCCTCGGATTACGAGTCGAACGCCTTAAACCACCTAGCCATGCCGGGCCATATCTAATTAAAACTTAGTTTATTATAGAATCTATTATATTTAAAATCAGCCTATAGTAGATGTTGGCTCAGCTAAGCGAACTATGGTAGTTCGTAATGGTAAGCATTTTGTGTGAACACATGAATATCAAAGTACAGAAAATGTGTACTTCTAAATGTTTTAGAAATATATATTGTTAATTTCTTAATAAAATTATTTGAATTAAATTTTTTGAATAATTCCAAGGAGTACCTTATATTGATTTAGAAGAATTACTAAACAAAGAAACAATTTAACAGCAACTAACCACATTTATGCCTAAAATGTACATAAAGTACGTTTTGCGAAAAATTAGCATCACTTATGTTAAAAGTTTAGTGTTATATAAACAGAGAAGACATTTTAATAATAATGTAAGACTGAGTTTCTTCTACACAATTATTTATGACGTACTAATTATGAACAGGAAACATAAATACTTCAAACATACACATCATTCCCTTAACAGCTTGTTTCGTTTTCTTTTCATAATAAACTCTTCATTGCACTTAAACTTGCAGCTTTATCCCGTTTTCTTCGGGTTTTTGAAAAACCTTGTAGTATCTGCGTCCTATTGTACACTTTGATAGACAGAAATATATTTTGCAAATATTTTAAAGAAAAACTTAGGTTTGATTCTTGAAACTAACCTAAGAACACTTTTTAAATCAGGGCTTCATTATGAATGATGTTTTTGTTGTTTTTTTTCTTTTACTGGCAATGAAAAATAAACCCTGAGGGAGAATATTTAGATTGTCTTTTGTGTGCGAGATTAAATATATGATGTAGTAGAGGTATAGTTAATAATCTATAACTCAATTGAACCATTTGAACATGCGTATATTAATGATAGAATTATCGGTTCAGATATAAGACGATAGATGCGTATGTCAAAAAAAATATTGTCGGTTAGTACACTCTCAGGTGATGGAAGTGTCACCTCAACATTGAACGTAGCACATAAACAAGCCAACAAAAAAGCAAAGAGATTTTGAGTTTTATGTATATATATATATAAGTGTTTCGGTTCCTCCACTGATAAACGTTTGTTAGTATAAACAGTTTAACTTTTACACATGTTCATAGATCTTAACATATGGCTAAAACTTAATACGAAAAGAATTGCTATTCAGTAATTCCAATCTCTTAATGTTAATTTGTTTTGCTTATAACTCAACGAAGGTGCTTGAATTCCTAGCATTAAAGTAATTTCGTCTAAATCATTAATTAAAGGTAAACAGTTCACAGAACTCCAAATATCTGGTGAGTTAAACAAAACAAAAACGAACACAAGCATTATTGTTTAAGTTCTTTATTAAATAACGAAGGTCAGTTAATCTTCACAGTTTTTAGATTTGGGAATATCATTTCATTTGAAAGTGCACAGTTTATTCCATCAAAATATGAGTAAACTTTATTTTATGCATCAGTTTTTATATATTTCAAATAAAAGTTACAATTACGTTTTCATTATAGAGTTGGCTGTCACTACAACAGCTCTGGCCATCGTGGGTAAATTTGGTTGTATTGAGGCCTTTGTTGCCGTGTGTCAACAGGCAGCAGAACTCTACCCAATCCCTCTTAGAGCTCTTGGAATGGGAACTAGTGCCACCATTGTCTGTGTAACAACGATTTGTACACCTAACATCGTCTATCTGGTAATATTTTCTGGTTCAGTCTTCTATTGTAAAATACAAGACGAATAACATAACTGAAAATTGAACACTGTTGAGAGATATATCATAAAATCATATTTAAATCTTGTTCAATCGAAACTTAAGGCTATGCATATTACATTACTCAAATAATTGAGTCTTATTTGTATTTCTTTTTCTCCAATAATTTTAGAATTTATTTTTCAGCAGTTGGATTCTTCGTATCAAGGAAAGCATTGATTATTATGATTTATCAGATTATGCTTTAAATAAAATGATTTAATTTAAACAGAAAATATCATTTTATAATGTGAAATACATGTTAACGTAATGAATAACACGTATATTAACGGCAATGTTGAAATATAAATCTACATGATATAGGGTTAGGGAAGCTGGATTTACCAAATATTCACAAACAATTAAACAGTAAGAAGTAAATCTTAAAAGTAAACTAATAAAAATATATCACATTTTCTTGGACGATTTTGTGACACCACACGACAATGAGATTTGTAATGATTTATTTTTAAACCTTTTTTTCATTGAAACTCTACCATATGTTTCCAATAAAAAGAAAACAATATCACCTTGACCTCTCCAGAGCTCCTGCTGCGAATGCCGGTAATATCGTTTGTACGATATCAGAATTCATCAGGTCGTAATTGAAAACATTTGATAAAATAGCATGGGGCAGTAAGAAACATTTGTGAAAAGATAAACATTCTTAGTGTTGAGTAATGACACACAAATACAATAGATTCCACCTCACCAGCATGAAACATTATTTACTATCATAGATAATAGCCTGTATAGTGTCACTATCTGACACCACTTGTGTCATATTTACTCCCTTGTCTTTGTAAAACTTAAATAATATCAAACAGCTAACTTATTTCTCATAATATGTCTATAGTGGATTAGAAGTAGAACATTTCTCACATTTTTATTTGATTTTTTTTGCTTTGATGCATGTGGAAATGTGAACATTCAATATGATTTTTGTCAACGTGTTTGTAAACGTATCGTGAGTTTTGGATAGTTTCCTTCATCTTCTCTCTTCATTTCACTGAATTTACACTCTCAAGTATTATATACGGTACTGTCTGTGATGTAGTTTGTACAGTATTCAAGCTGAGAGGTGACTTAGAGTGTTGTATGAGTTACCATGATACCATTGCTTCCTTATTTGTTCGAGTTTTTCATTCTTCTTCGTGTCTTAACTATCCTTGCAAAACGTCCCTACTGGTACGGCGGACTTACACTGCTTGAAACCGGATTTTGATATCCGAGGTGTGCAGAGCACAGATAGCCCATTGTGTAGCTTTGTGCTTAATTCCAATTAACCATTCAATCAATCAGTATTTGCAAAATTTATCCTAAGTCTGCTGTATATTAACGATCCTTAAACTTTAACCTGCAGAGCATAAATTTCCTTTATATACTCTTCAAAAAAAGAAACGCAAAAGGGATATTTTTGTTATTTTAAAGAGAAATATATGTAATAACGTTACAAGCTCAGAGTATGTGATGTTACACGTGTTAAGGCACTGATTGTCAGACCAAAATGACAATAAAAGTTGTGCACTTTGAAAACGGAGGAAAACATCGGATTTTTCGCCAAAACGCATGCGTGTCCAATAAATTTGTTTGAGAGATCTGCATGTTCTGCAAGTGCAACATGTGCAAAATTCCTATAAAAGTGACGGGTTCTCGGTTTCCATAGCTCAGTGTTAAGCCATCGACACGCAATACAGTCACGCCAAGACTGACTGAAGCACAACGCAACAACGCCATTGGTCGTTTGGAAGCAGGCGAATCTCGATCAGATGTTGCCAGAGCTGTGAATGCCCACCCAAGCACCATCACAAGGTTATGGAATCGTCACCAACAACATGGATCAACTCGTGACCGTCATGATCTGGCAGACCTTGTGTGACCATGCCCGCACAAGATCACTACATCCGGTTACGTCGCCTTCGGGATAGGACCACCACTGCGACGTCTACTGCCTCAACCATACCAGGGCTGCGTAGGATTTCCGATCAGACCGTATGCAACCGTCTACGAGATTCTTAGGCCCCATGTGCAACCCATCATGGTGAATGTTAACGACGTTTTTCAACATGACAACGCCCGTCCTCACACAGCCCGACTCACCACTGTCTTCTTGAGACACCACAACTTCACCTTTCTTCCCTAGCCCTCCAGATCACCAGATTTAAATCCCATCGAACAACTTTGGGACGAGTTGGACCGACGTCTGCGACAGCGACAACCTCAACCCCAGACTCTACCTCAGCTGACAGCAGCTTTGCAAGCTGAGTGGACAGCCATTCCTCAGGATGTGATTCGTCATCTCATCGCTTCCATGGACAGGAGATGCCAAGCAGTTATTGATGCTCACAGGGGGCATACTCGTTATTGACATTGAGTGACGTTAAACTTCAACTAGTGAGCGTGGACTTCGCCTTTGCAGACTTTGGATGTTTAGCAGTGAATGTGCAAAGTTTCACACGTCATACAGAACTTCCCGGAATGAACTTGTGAACAATATGTCTCAAATTTTGCCTTTTGCGTTTCTTTTTTTGAAGAGTATATGTGACTTACATGTAATACTGTGTCATTAATTAATATTTTAATTTAATACTGTTTGTTATTAATTAATATCTTAATTTAATAATTTATGTTATTAATTAATATTTTGATTTAAAACTGTATGTTATTAATTAATGTTTCATTTGATACCGTTTGTTATTAATTAATATTTTGATTTAATATTGTTTGTTATTAATTATTATATTGATTTAATACTGTATGTCATTAATTAATATTTTAATTTTAGTTGATAAAATGATTTAGCCATGAAAGGTAATGTTTATAAGGGTGTTACTGTGTCTAAAATATTAAGATAACAGAAATATTAATTATTTTAGCCATAATGGAGGATACATTTTAAGTAGATTAAACATTAATGAGAGAGTCTTCGAAAGAAGTTATTGTATTTGTGACTGTATACGTTAATTGTTTAGTCATCGGCTGTACATCTCTAGGAAGCATACAGAGTGTTTGATGGTATCTTTCTTGGTACTCTACGAGTAAGTGTATGAACTGTGTAGATCTAATATTATAAAGATGTTACACATCCATTGTTGGTTGCTTAAATGTCAGAAAGCTCTCCAAGATGGTAAGAAAAACAAGTTCACGTTGTGTTAACATTTTCATAACTTGTTGCTGATAGAGATGTGTAATAATTACTTCACAATTCCGTACAAAACTTTGCAGTATATGTTGACTTCTGATAGTGTTAATTTGTGTAGTTGTAAACATTTTCTTATAAATGTTTATGTCCATTTATGTTACTTTTTTAGTTATTTTTTCAGTTTCTTTCACATTTCAAATTACTCATTCTAATTTTCATTGCTAGGTAAGCTTCATGAAATGAGCCCTTACATGTGCGTCGTTTTTATTAACATTACAAAATTAAAAGTAATTAATTACATTATGTGACAATAACAGTATTTTAAAACCAGTATTGAAACACCCAAACAAATCCATATTGTAGTTGGATATGTGGGGTTGTCAGATTATATCTTTTATTAAACAGTATTTCCAGTAGGTATTTATACTTACTACTAATTATAATGTGATATGAATAATGAGTAAAATCTGAGAATAAGACTCAGAACCAGAGTCAGTTTACCATTTTAAGTTTAACTAACACTCACTGTGAGAACTGTAATTAGGTGTTTTCAGTTACTCTGAGTAGGTTTTATTTCATTATTACAGTTTCATATGCCTGTTACCAGAAGGTTAATCTATAATAAACTGACTACATGATAAAAAGATATCATAAAATAGCTTTACTAAATTCATTCAACAATACATGTTAGATTTGTTAATTTAACACACTTACTACTTATTGTTAGCTATTACTGATAGTGTAGTTTTATATACGGGAAAAGTTAAAAATACCGTATTTTCCGGTTAATAAGCCGAGGCCAATTTTCAGCTCTGAAAATGAGGGTGTTTGCTTATTACCGCCCAATTAGCCGAAGCCATTTTTAAGAAGTGACAAGTTTCTTCAAAATGATTTCTTAGTCTCGTTTCAGCGTCAGCATGCATGTTGTGTGTGATCATTGGCGTTCTGTAGTAAAGCAGAACGTGTCGTATTGAGACAGAGATGGAATCAATATGTCATTGATATGCAAAAACGGCTCGTTTGGGCTGAGAAAACACTTTTACATAGAAGAGCGAACAACATAATAGAAGGTCGAAACGTTGTTCGCTCTTCCATGTAAAAGTGTTTTCTCAGCCCAAACGAGCCGTTTTTGCATATAAATTTCTCAACAAGTGGGTTTCTCGTCATCACTGATCAATATGTCATTCGTTATTGGCTCTACTCACTGTAATTAGGTAACCAATGAAATTCCAGAAACAACGTTTCACTGTAGTCTTAACGTGCTTTGCTGATGGGACAAAATTACCGCCTATGGTAATTTTCAAAAGAAAAACATTTCCTAAGAAGAAGAAATTTCCGAAAGGATTGATCGGCCAATAAGCCGACCCCCAAAAATCAGGTCCAAAATTTAGGGCCAGAAATTTGGCTTATTAGGCGGAAAATACGGTAGATAGTGTAGGTATTTACAATGAAACTTAGATAATAGTCATAAATCACTGTAACTGTTCTGTGTTTTAAGAAAAGTAAGTGAAATTTAAAGATTTATTTGTAAATAGTAATAATATATATATATATATACACACACACATGTGGAATGTATTAGAACTAAATGTGATTGTATTATACAAATTACTGGTCCTCTAAAACAAAGGAAAAATTTGTGCTTAATAAAATTCAGTTTTATACTATTTTATATCAGCTGTAGTTACATATATACTTAATACACTAGATATTGTTGCTAGTATGTACAACGGAAGGGTTAGAAGAGTCAAGTGATGTTAGTATATACAACAGTAAGGTTTGAAGAGCCTAGTGATGTTGTTGTTAGTATACACAACAGGGAGCAGTGGTAAGAAATAGTAATGGTTAAATGCAAAGCCATGTTATGGGCTACCTTTGCTGTGCCCACCACAGGTGTCAAAATCCAACATTTAATATCATAAGTATTTTTGTTTGTTTTTATGTATCTTATGAGAATAATCATTTGGTTGAATGTTATCTATTAAGGATATGAGGTATGACTATTAATCGATTAGCAAATTCCAGCCCAATTAGTTTTTCAAATAAAGAGCTCTCAGTCCACAACCTTTACAATAAAATCTTCAAAAAATAAGACTTAATAATAAAAAATAAAATAATGAGAAATACTACACTTTTGATCAGTTGATTCTTTTGGTATGTCACAATACTAATTAGTTCAGCTGAGCAACCTTAAATTTAACTCACAATGGTAATACTAAATTATGATGATATTTTGATTATTTGGATAACACTATGCAACACAAATTTTGTTCCTGGATAGCATATGCTATTTCTTAATGACTTATGTTGTAAAAGTACAGAAAATGGTCATTATTCCCTTCAAACTTTGCTTTTGTGATCTGGATAATGAATTTAGAAACTAACCTATTTTCTATGTAAAAATGGGCAAATTTGCACATTTTTATTTACATAAGGTCTGAATAAAGCAACATATGTATGAAGATTCACATGTATCTACAGTAAAGTTATACACAAATGTTAAGAAGTGAGTAGTTTTCTTTTAGATTTGTGACTGTAATGCAAATCACTTTCAAGTATTAGCCCCCAAATACAGCCTTCCATTATGTTTTCGTATATACACTCCCAGGTCACAAAAGCAGAGTTTGAAGAGAAAAATAGGTCATTTCCATTTACTTTAGGCATAAGCCATTGGGAAATAACAGTTTCTGCCCAGGAAGAAGAAAAAGTAAAAATTTGGTTACATAGTGTAGTTGAAAAGAGGGAAATTCTAATGTTTCTAACTGATTTCACAAGCTTATGAATTTGAACTTCATAAAAGTTTTGGTTTTATTTATAGATTTGCCATAATTCAGATATGCAAATTTCAAAAATAATATATATATATATTTTTTTTCTATTACATAAGGATGTCTTACAAATTATGGAGTAGAAAAAAACTAACTTAGATGAAATTATTATTACATTTACTAAAGTGAACATTTATGTGTTTTATTATGTGTTTCTTGTGGGTTCTAGAAAGATTGATAAGACTACTTGGTCAATATTGGTTGTCATTATTTTAATGAATCACTTGTGTTGAAGTATATATGACATGTGGAAAATCTATGTGTGATGGTGATAAATGGATATCATATTTGGATTCAATGTACAGGAATTACTGTAAAACATGTAAACATTTCAAGACAGTAAAACCATTGAAGGCCTTTCTTATTTATGCTACACTAACCAAATCTCCAAGATAACCTAGATATGTTGTATTTCATTAGAATTTTTGCCAAGTTTATTTCATTAGATGTGTTTAGAATTCTTCACATACTAATGTAACAAATATTAACTGGTCTGCAATTTCTAGAGTAACTATTTTATTCCCTTTAAAAATAGAAGTAACATCATTGATAAGTCATCTGGCAATTTTCTGTTCACATGTGTCTGATCTTTGACTCTTAAAAACACAGATAAATATTGTTTGGCTCTGGTGCTTCAACTAGTATTAATTATTCAGTCTTGTTATTTTTACCACCAAATTATTAATTTTACATTCTGTTACAGTGTATGGTATAAAGTGTAGTCTGAAAATAGCTTATGCTACTGAACATACTTTCAGCTGTGTGGTGAATCTTATACCTGATATTTGGTTACAAGTAGCATATTATTAAGTGATTCTGGTGTTGACTAGTTTTCTTCCACTTGGTTAGCAGTTCTGAATTTGTTATGACTATGCCTAAACATTATAGGACTTCAGCCTAGGTGTTTGCTATAAATGTTGCAGAAAATACCTTTTTTTCTTTCTTTCTTTGTATTCAGAACTGTACCATAAATGACAGGTTTTTCACAAATTTGTGTGTAGTGTTTCATAAGTTCAAAAAAGACAATTTGAATGAGTAAACAGTAAGTGGTATCAAGATTTAGATATATGTTTTTTAGTATTGAGAAAATAAAGGATATATTTGGATTATCAGTACTGTTCTCCCTTTGTTATTGGTGTTTCATTTTGAAGTAGGTAAAGACAGTTTGTAAATGTTTAATATCTGTGTAGAGTATTTATTTTAAAAGTACCTCAAAAGTACTTGGTTACGTTTTTCTATATTATAATTATTACTGAAGGATGAACAGACTGTTTTAGTGTATTTAATTTTGGAAATTGTTCTGAAATAGTAACTCAAGGAAGCTGGATGTGTTGTTGATTGGGATTCTGTTAAAACTGTAATGACTTTATAAAACATTACATACCACTGGTGCTTTTAGTTTTATATGTAGTCTAAGTGTATTAACTGACTTTCTACAATCCACTCCAAACTTTACACAATCGTCTGTCATTTTACTTTTCTTTAATCCATTGTGCACAGGCTTGGTCTGTTGGAACAACCCCATATTGGGGAAGAAATATTGAGCATAAACTTATATTTATTGTGTGCATATATTTGAAATGTTGCAAGCTTTCAGTGAAATATAAAAGTCTGTTGTTTGCATAAAATCAGATGTCAAGATGCATCTTAACTGAGGATGTTAGTCTGAATCGATAAGTTGGATTTTTGTAAGTAATAATGATGTCTCTGATAAGCATGTCGTCTTGTTATTGAATTATTTTAACCTACAAAACTTATGAAATACATATTTTTAGGATTTATTCAGTATTCTTGTATGTTGTACTTGCTAGTTACCCACCTTCTACAAAGAAGTATTAAATCAGCAGTGTAGGGTAAAACAAATAGTTAATAACTTTAATATCAGAAACATATACTGTCTTGGGTTATGCTCTGCAAAAGGTCGTGGATTTTGTACTTTGACCCACACCCTTGTGCATGGGATTAAGTAATTATTTTCCAGTTTAAACTATTAAAATACAGGTGTCACATTGTTGTGAATATGTGCATGTGTATGTACAAGTGCACACACACACACATCTGTATCATACATTGTAGACAGAGTGAAGCTACAAGTTATGTTGTATTTGCATATTTGCATTATGTTATTTTGAATTTTTGGACATAAACTATTTAGTAAAAAATATTTCTGCATAAATACAGATGGAAAATATCAAATAATCATTTAGAATGATGAAGAACAAATAATGGTTAGAACATTTAAAAGAAACGTAATTCCAGGATGTGTAACTTCAGAGAAGTATTTGTTTTTCAGTACACTGGAGACAACATAGACTTCTTTCAGTCGAATGTTTAGATAATTTATCAGATTTAACTTATGCATCTGTATTGAATATGAGTTAGTAATGTGAGAAAGTTGCAGGTGTAAGTTGATAACAAATGGAAAACAACCAGATATCATCCTATGAAATGTGAGTGGTTTTCATGAGATCACAGGAAGCTTCGTACATATATGTTGATTATACACTTTAGGTATTGTTTCTCACTTATATACATGCACATATTCAGAAAAGTATATGTGAAACCAAAGGTTTGTCTGTTATTTAAATATAAATGTATGAATTATACAGAACAGTCATATCTTTAAACATTTAAGCTGTCTGCTTGGTATTTGTTGTGATTTGCTTCAGATTGCAAATTCTGTTGATTGATGTAATTGACTTTATCTATTGATTGGTATTTTTGTTAATAAGTATAACTCACATGCATGTTACAGTTTATCACAAACAAGCACACATGTGGTCATAGATGAAATAAATCATATACAAATCTACATATATATAAAGGTTTATTATATAATCATTTGAAATGCTAAAAAAAGTTATATATTGTGTGTTTGAAATCCATAAAGAACTAGTTTATGAAAATATGTACATGCCTTAGTTTATAGCTAAAGTAATCGTTATTCTTTTTTTTTTATGCTCATAATCTGAACTAGTTTTGGATCGGCCAGCATATTTGCAAGCCAGTTGGCAGCTGTGTAGGTCAAACATGTTCATTTATGGGAAGTTGAACTTTCAACTCTCAGATTGTAAGTTGGGTACCTTAACTACCAGGTCTAACTAAAATAGGAGTTGTTAGAGTCTTTTATTTATTACCCTGTTATTTAACTCTAAGTTTGTACTTCAGACTGTATTTCACTGCTTAAATATGCTCCAATGTGTGGTTGATCTAATCAGGACTTTAGCAGGTTCTTAATGTTTGATGAAAGAGTGCACATACAGCATACCTTTTTCAGAATTTCTACAGATAAATTTGAGAAGTCTGTTTACTTACTTATCACATCTAATTTATTTTATTTCTATACAATGCCTTTATGTTCCTCTCACCCAAAATACAAGTTCTTTCCAGAGTTTCACACCCAACTTTATATTACTCAAGTTATTATCCACTCACTAAGATTGTCCATGTTCTTATAAGTTTAAAAACAAAATCTCAACAATTCCTACGTTTTAGTATCATCATCAGACATGGAAAGTTACTACAGTGCACAGTTACTGTAAATATACCCATTGAAAAGGTTTCAAAACAGGCTTTTAAAAGATCCCAACTATTATAAACTATTTATCAGTACCTTCTGCTTTGCAAACTTACTGTAATTTTTTTTTTTTACCTCCTGTTCTAATTATATCTAACTGTTGAATCTTTCCAAACATTGTTTCATGCTTTTTTATCAGTTTGTGTTTGAAATATACAAAGATAAAGATTTACTTTTCACCATAATTTAGTTGATGAAAGGTGCAGTATATTCTTTAGCTTGAATATAATTAGTAATTTATTATTTACATTATTTTTATTTACTGAGTTTTGGTTTTAAAATAAACAAAAAAGTCTTAAACTTGATTTGTTTTCTTAATATGTTGATATGTTATAAAGTGTAACAGGATACACAGTGCATATTCAACGCTCAATGCAGTTTGGTAGAGTGCAGTCCAATTAACCATTCACTGAATAATAATTTTATTTATAGATCATCTTTTATTTTAATGCTGTTGAAGTGTTTTTGTCATGTTTATCTTACAATATAGTCAGTCTGAGATGTCCATTTCATTCATTGTTATGTTATTTGTGTATTTTGTTTTAAAAAAAGTGATGTTAGAGGAAATCTGAAATAGCTGTTCTTTTGTAAAGAACATGACTTGAGTGTGCATATACATTTTTCTTCAGATATTCATCCTGTTGGAAACATTGGACGAGAACAAGGCTCATTCTGGTGGCCATTGTTAGGTGCCTACTTGACATACCCATTATACTTTTGGGACCTAAACTCTGTCTTCTCAGTGTTTTTTTAACTGGTATTCTAAGAAATGGCAAAGAAAACCCCTTCCTAGACATTGCATCTCGAAACGACTCTTGGTCCTTTCTTTTGTAGAGCATTGTACATCTCTCTCTGGATTTCATAGCTATATTTCAACTGCACTGTGACAGATCAGAACGGAAATGAAGTGTTGAGATGCAGCTAATAATTTTTTTTCACAAGTCTTGTGTGACAAGAAGTTAAATCTGTCATGAAAGATATTTATGTCTTTGCTCAGTATAATGGTTGGAAAGAAATATGGCACCAATTAATTCAAGCATTTGATCTGCAAGTAGAGAGAAATGCTTTAAAGGTAATAGATCCAAATAAATTGAATTTTCAATTTTAATATTTTATTCCTGTTGTTTTATTTCTGTGATAAATTAATATATTATTTAGATAGGTTTTGTTGTCATATTTACTTTTGACTAGAAATAACTGAAGAAATGTATAAACAATGTAAAAAATATGTTTAGTATAATAGCTTATTTATTTCACTTTTCTAAGACAAACTTTGATATCTGTTTTTAGTGCTCATATTAAGGCTAGTAAAATGAACAATGCTTATCTGCCTTTTTCTCTACCCTCTTCTCATACATAAAGTGATAAAATGAATCTAAACCAATTTTTATAGACGTCCAACATTTAAATTTATGTAATTGGTACTTTTTATGAATGTGTTAAAAACACATTTAGAACATTACATGCATTTGTATCTTTATAAATAAACATTTGGTTGCTAAAGTTATTCCTGTATGATTTGTGTTATAACCAGTTCTTGGTTGTGACACAAGTCATGATACTGGAAAGAGAAAATAAATAGATATTAATAAGGTGGAAGCTAAAGCAACAACCTATTGTGTTGGTGGAACTTATCATAACTAACATTTGTGGTAATGTAATGAACCATAAAGGAAAATTTGCAAGCCAGTGTGATTCAGGATGTCACATATTGCATTGGTTGTATACTCTTGTTATAGTAAATGGGAAACACACAGAACACCTGATCAAAGGTCAATGGTGACATCCTCCATAACTGCTTTCAGTTGTGTCTTGGAAGCCTGATTTCTACTGGTACGAAAGGCCAGGTTTTGGTTCTGCATATTATCATAGTCTCCTTACACATCTTAGATCACATTATAAAACAGATTTGTTTCTTGTAAATCATATAGATGTCTGTTAGTGCTCTATGAGACATATAAATCCAGTTCTCTCCAAACCAAATCCAAAAGTTCACTTTGTTAGTCAAGCTGGTAATTAGTGCCCCTTCAAGTTTATGTCCTGGACAAACTTACTTCTTGTATCTCAGAATGGCTAGTATGGGTATTAACACTTTTACTAATAAAGCGGAGAGCAACATTTTGATTTTCTTAAGTTATCTTCAGGTTAACCCAAGAAGATCGAAACATTGTTCTCTGCTTTATTAATAAAAGAGTTAATACCTATACCATCCATCCTGAGATACATTTTTACTTACCTCTTGCACTACCTATGGTACAGAGCTGCATGGTAAGATATCATTTCAAATGCTCAAACTATAGCAAAATGAACTTGCATTGAAAGTCATAAAAGTAATATTTTCCTCTCATTTTAGGTTTTAAATCTGTAGTCCAGTGCTATACAGGAAGAGATCATGGCTCGTTACTGGATACTCTCCAGACAGTGGCATCCTGATGAGCATAAATATCCTGGGGAGAAGGAGGTAGCACAAGAGAAATTGAGATATGAAGTGCTGTCTCAGATTAAGTTGAAGAGGCTGACTTGTAACAAAAAGTAACAAGATAATCCTGGGGCAATGCAAAACTAAGTAGGAATTTATAATGGAGCAATTAAAATACATATCTGTTTCAGTATGACCACATCATACAAAGAATCTACTGATAAACTGTTCTAACTAGTCTAAATATCTGGTATCTACAAAACATTTCAGTCATTCCTTTGTTTATATAATGTTTACAGTTAGTTAGATTTCTTCAGTATATTTGGTCTGAGGATTATTATTATTCTGTGTATTTTGAATAAGAATGGAAATTTCCAGTATTGTTGGTAGAAAAGAACTTATGAATATGTTCAGTGAATCTGTCAAAGTACAGCTTTTAATAGTCAAAATACAGTACTGTGAAATTGATGGAGTATTTGGTTAACTAAATGTATTCTCCTTTAATAAAAAAGACTAAATCTGCACTTCTATTGGGTAGTTTTATGTGTAACTGATAATGGTTTATTTGTAAAAAAAAAAATGTAGACTTGAATTCAAAGTTTGTGTTTTATGATGGTTCATTGCTTTTGGAAACTTTCTTTTGAGAAAATTCTCCTTCTGAATTAATTCCTTAAACCAGAGTAGATGCTGCCAGTATTCAGCCAAAATCCTGATTTTATCCACCGAACAGTGACAGCATCTGACAATGTGTACGTCTCTTTATGAAAACTAACCTGAACCATGTTATTGTCTGTAAAATTAAGAAAATTGAAATTTCATAAAGTATGGTGACAGTTTTAAGGGAATCATTAAAATAATTCCAGCAAAATGTGCAACAAATTACAGGTTTAAAGAATTGAAGCGCAACAAGTAATCACTTTTGGGAGGACCCGACTTCTCAGTGTGTTTTTCTCTGAAGTTTCCTTTATTCACCATTCAAACTTAATTTCCAAGAAAAAGAAACAAAACAATTTGATACCAGTTTAAGTGATTGGTAGTAATAAGTAGAAGGAAAAATATAATGGAATATTTAAGTTTAGAACTACCTGGATGATAGTTGTTGAAACATAAGTAGAAAGACAAGTGTACAAAGTTAAGTATTATTTTTTGAACAAGTATTCAAAATCTCTTAGAAAAGCTTCTTTTATTTATATATCGTAGTTTAAAATAATTTTTTCTAGGCAAGACAGTAAGTTAACCAAACTCAATACAGAATAATAACAATTATTTATATGAGGAAAATTTTGTAATACATCATGTCTATTATTTCCTTGGATCTGAAGTACTACTATTGAATTATGAGGTCCATATTTTCCTTAGCTGTAGAGCATACTTTGATAGCAGGTTTGAAGATTTTTCATGTTATGGATTACTTACAGATGTTTTTCTTTTCTTTTACTTGTTTTTAGAACTATATAAAATATCTTACCAAAACACAGTAACATATGTTACTCAGACTGTTTATTTAACAAATGAAGGTTTCCATTAATGCTACACCAGCCAAGTTAAAATTATGTCCCTTGTGGCTTTTTTTCTTTTCTGTTGTTGTCAAGATGTTTTCTTTACTGTGATGTTGAATTAAGAATAATTTTGGTATTTCAAAGTTATTACAGTGTATAGTATTTTTTTCTTCAAATATAAGTATGTGAATATTTCAATTGTTGCACTAATCCAAACTCTCTACTGTTGTATTTGCTACATCTTCTCTTGGAAATATTAATTTTACAAGTCAGAGCTGAAATATGCACTGTTCATTTAGTGCAGAAACAATCAAATATGAACATGTTGTCAGGTATAAACTAAAATGTTGTATAATATTTTGTGTGCCACATTTGTCATTTTACGAATATGAATTCAGAGCTTTGGAAGAAAGTAAATTTGCAGTTGTGAAACTACTGTAGTTGATTTTACTGTCATCACTTTGGTTCATGCTCATTAAGGATGTTACATTTGTCTAACATTGAGTCTTGTTAAAACTGTTACAGTTATCACTTCTAATCATTATAATTGTTCAAAATTAATTATTGGTGGTGATGTGTAGGTTTAAAATAGAATGTAACAAGCAAAATTACCCATTTATAGTGATGGTTGCTGTTTAAGTAATCTAGCAAAAGTACACGTACCCAGTGACAGTTACTGTTTACGTTTGTTTTGCAAAAGTACTTGTCCCAAGTGACAGTTACTGTTTAGGTTAATCTACCAATATAAATTATTTCATAAACTTTTAAAATGTTAACTTTTTTGCAATCTTGGTTTCAATCAGAGCCAAAACTCTGACCTTTTATACTTCACACCATAAAATAATTAATCACTTCAGTTGTGCTAGGAGCTGCTCAACAGTAACACATGGTAAATGTACATTTGTATTTTTTATAGTATGTCATATTTTGAAATGTTAATGATAGTCTGATAAATATAGAATATCCTACTTGTGAAATAAAGTTTGGTATTAACATTATTCATACTTGTTTTACTATCATTTCAAAAGTGAATGTTAAACTTTGCCCAAATGAACAGATCTTCAAATGCAACATGTTTCCAATATATAAGAATTCAGAAGTTATTAACAGTTGCCAGTTTTAAACATAATGATAAAATAATGAGTATAAATGAATCTGTTGACAGTAACTGTTGACAGTAACTGCTAGAATAATAGTTGTACAAACAGAAACAGGTGTAGCACAAAGATGAACTCAATTTTACTTTTCTGTTATCTACGTGTAAACAGAAGGTTAACAATTGCTTTGTTCAGTGAACCAACGGTAATAACTTTGTATTAATTGTTAGTAATGTGTGTCCATTGTCTGTATATTTCACAAAGTATTCAACAATTCCAAACATTTGCAGTGTTTAATTTTATCCTTTATGGCAGATAGAAACAAAACAAAGTATACTTTGTACATACTGGTTGACAAGTAATCTTAAAGTAATAAAAAATAGTGCCTTATTTAAAACAAAGTACTCTAATAGATTAATAAATCTTCATTGCCACTTATTACATCAAACTAAAAAGGTCATACTGTATCACTAGGTGTAAATGGAAAGGTTTATAAGTTATTTTAATTGAGAAAAAACTATAAAATGTGACCAGAGAAAGGTTGTTTGTTATATAACAGTTTTCATATGTATTCATCTTGAGCATTGTTTGTCGTGTATGAATATTTATGTCTAATATTTTTTGCACATCTGTTTATAAGTAGCAGTTGAAGCCTATTTAATATCATTCTAAAATCTTAAAATGGAAATATATAAAGGCAATTTAAGATGAGAGTACAAATTTAAATGAAATTGAAATATTTTTAATAGGATGTTAAGGTTTAGTTATTCATTGGGTCCTAGAAAATGTAAGAAATGTTTGGTAATGAGGAAATGTATTTTACTTAAAATTTATATTTGAAGATTTAGTCAAATAAGTTATAATCATTCATATATTTTTCAAGCCATTACTTATGGGGTAGGTGAAAATGATTGATACTTAAAAGATGCTTCTTTTTTAATTTTGCGCAAAGCTACTCGAGGGATATCTGCACTAGCTGTCCCTAAATTAGCAGTGTAAAAGAAGAGGGAAGCTAGCTTGTCATCACCACTCACAGCAAACTTTTGGGCTACTCTTTTATCAACGAATAGTGGGATTGATCGTACATTATAATGCCCCCACGGCTGAAAGGGCAAGCATTTTAGCGCGACGGGGATGCAAACCCACGATTTTCAGATTACAAGTCGCACGTCTTAACCCACCTGGCCATGCAGGGCCTAGTCAAGAGAAACGTGAACCTCACAAAGATAATAGTTGAACAGTTTTGAACAGCTTATTTTATTAAGTAGTTAATATCTATTACTGAATATATCTTTCACTTTGTGCCTAGCATGGCTAAGTGGGTTATGGAGTTCGACTCGTAATCTGATGATTGCAGGTTCGAACCCAGTCGCACCAAACATGCTCGCCCTTTCAACCGTGGGTGCGTTATAACGTGACGGTAAATCCCACTGTTCGTTGGTAAAACAGTAGCCCAAAAGTTGGCAGTTGGTGGCAATGACTAATTGCCTTCCCTCTAGTCTTACACTGCTAAATTAGGGACGGCTGGCGAAGATAGCCCTCGTGTAGCTTTGTGCGAAATTCAAATAAATATTTAATTTTGATCTTGGAAGATATCTTCATCTGTCGGAAGTTAATGTTAAACGTCAATGAAAAAGGCAAAATTCGACAATAAATAGAGCACTGTATTTTGTTTTTTCTCTCTTTGGTTTTGGGTATCATATGTACTCTGGAGTGTCAGGTGCTCTCTGACTTCTTCTGCCTTTCTTTACTTATATGATCATGCAGTGTTGGTTGGTGTTAGTCACTGCTTTAGGTTCAGAGTGGGCTGAATTTACTCCGACCCTTTTAAGATCAATGTAATTTTGGCCGAAAAGCTTGATGTTAGTTTCGTCTGACCAAAGAATACTCTTCCAATAGGTGAAGGGTTTATCTACATGCTTTCTTGCATACCTCAATAGTTTAATTCACAAAATAATTTATGTAGATGTGTATTGGTATAATATTTGTAATATATTATATTTCTATAAGTCTTATTGTGATACTTTTTAAGTTATGAGCAAAAAACTACTCGGGACGCAAGGGATACAAACACTTTCTGTCGTAACTGGAGTTATGTTGAAAGAGAATAAAATTCATATAATACGTTCAAAAATCTTTACAGTAAAGGTAATCAGTTTCTAAATGCAGGTAACTTTACACGTGGTTTGGGGTTCACCACGTTAATATTTGGTAACACAGACATGCGAGTGAGACGGCATTACGAGAAGTTATTGAAAATCTTTCCCACCACTGAGAGTCTATTTTAACACCGTCTTCACTATATGGGAGGACAGTTGTATATTATCTTGTTGGAAATTGTATAGTCCCCCCATCCCCCTGGAATAACAGTAGTTATAATCCTTGTCTTCTTAAATTAGATCACGTTGTTCAACAAGATATAAAGCTCTTACGGAAAATGGAAAGCCAACTTCAAAGAAAATTTTAAATTTTAGCCTCGCCATAATGGCTCATAAAATGTCTTTAAGTTGGTTGTTGTTGTTTTGGAACAGCTCTTTTTTTTTCTTTCTTATTTTTGTCTTTATTTCTAGGATTATTTCATAAAATATTTCAAATGATTTACTTAAGGTTATCAGGATCTCAATAGCAATATTCTGCAAAGACAAAAATTCATATAATACTTTTATTTCTCAGTGTAAAAAAGTTGAAGCTCTTACTTATTTCACCAACCAGTTAAACATGCAAATCTCTTGTGCTGAGATACAAACGTTAACACTTTTACACTTAAAATGTATTTTTGATAGGTATCTATCTCCTATCACACAAAGCTATCTCAATTACTCTTTGCACTCTAAGCTTTGCTGAAAAATATTTTTGTAATTAGTGCATCAGTCTTTATACCCTATCAACTTTATGCTTTTTCTAAACATGTGCATATCATGTGACTGTTCTCCACCAGTAGTGGCACATCTGTCTCCCTCTACTATTCCTTCTTACTCCTCACTTTCAAGAATTAACCTGTTCTAAGTGAAGAACACCAGTCATGAGGAGGGCGGGTGTGAATTACCAATGGGAAATTATATTTTGATGTCAAAAAATAACTTCTGATGTGGTATTATCTCCACTCTATAAAGGTAAAAGGGTCAGTTAAGAAGCACAGCAGAATAACTAACTATCCAGAATGAACAGAAGTACTCTGAGATGAATAAAGTACATAAATGTGGTACTTCTGGAACAGGTATGCTCTTTGCACTGGAAGTTGGGAATTAAAGTAGAATGTGTGAAAAATGGAACAATAGGTTCAATCATTAGTCATGTATAAATAAATGTAAGAACATTGAACTATATACTTTCTCACCCTCAACAGGACAGATTCTATAACTCATTTGTAACCACAAGATTGTGGATAAGGCATGTAGACCAATACACACACACACACACCAACAATCAACTGTAAGTAGAATACCATCATTGTTTGTTCTCTTGTCTTCCTGAGAGACAATCAGTCACACTTTTCATTTCCAGATCTACATTTGCTGCTAACGTACATTACAAATGCACTGAGAGCTCTTTCTATTTACATTTTAATTCTTAAAAACTGTTATATTCAGTGAAGCTTTGTTCAGAAATTATATCTCTTTCTGAATTGATTCCTCTGCAGCAAGTCTGTCATGAATTCTGTTGGTGTAATTTCATCTTTTTACGAATAAAATCCAAAACAAAATATTTTGCAATACATTTAATACAATAAGGAATACAATTTAAACTTTTCTTAATTTATTATTTTGCAATACTAAACATGAAAAATATATAACTACACAGATAATTACTATTTACAATGAAAATGCCATTTGAAGTACTTTTGCATACATTCAGTTGTCTTTCCGATCTGAAAGACACAGAATTGTCAAACATATATTCTTCGTTTTATTATTCTGTTGCTGATTTCTGTGGTGTTTTCCACGCTGACACGAGCGCTACTTAATTCTATAATTACGTCACCAGGATGAAGTGTCCCAGTGAGCGAAATCAGTGTTTCATAATCTCTCATCAGGATCACGAAAACTCCTGGAACGATTAAAATAATACATATACAATAGATACTTTTTACCATTTTTACTTGGTAGTGCATCTACTTACTAAACATAAATTCATCTAAGAATAGCTAACGTGCTTTGTTTAGCGATGTTAATGAGGTTAGACACGAATACAAAATAGTTTGAAAACGTATTTTTCACATAAGGAAAAAATGCTTGAATATTTTGATCGCGATAACCAATTAAAATCCTTTTTCCATTAAATTATCTTGTTCTTGTTGATGATTCCACAGTTTCGGTTGGTAAAACTGCTTTATTCCCTATAACTCTTTATCATTTTTTATAGGAAAGTATTTCCCAAACTGGTAGTTCAATGTATTCTAACAAATTAATTATAACAGTTATATTGAATGTTGTTTAACTATTTTTGGCACAAAACATAACAACGCATTGCGGCTTGTTTTTCTCTTCTTCTTTTTTTCACAACATACATGAACTTTAAAGTAACAAGAAATCAATGAAAACACGCGGAACAGCAACTTACAACTATGTAAGCGTGATTACGTATTTTTTTTTAGGCTTTGTTATATAACTGTTGGTAATACAACGTACCCTGAGAAAATAGGTCATTATTGACTGTGCTCAATTCGCATATTTATTACCTGACTTATCCTTCAAATTATAAACTTGTTCTTGGCTCTTAACTACAAGTGGGGAGACAACATATTAGGTCATATTGAATAATTTCTATGTTTTTCCTTTTTGAAATTGTTAAGTGAGTAGGGTGTGATACTGTAGTAGACTGAAAAGGACAATGGTATTTATTTAACCTCCATCTTGATCATCAGTTTAAAACCTAGAACTTCTATGCGCAGTTATTCCATAGGTGGCTTTGAGTGAAGAATATGTTAAAACATAAATTAATCAATCTGTCATGACACTTCTGTGTAAATCCGTGTGTGTGTGTGCGTTTAATCTTAGCAAAGGTCTATCTGCACTATGCTCACCCTAACTGTTTTATAAATTTTATTTTCCAAACATTTTTCAGCGCAAATTGTAAAACTAATAAAGTTTGTTTGTTTTTGAAATTCACGCAAAGCTACACGATGGCTATCTACGCTAGCTGACCCTAATTTAGCAGTGTAAGACAAGAAGTAAGGCAGCTGGTCATTACCACCCACAGCCAACTCTTGAGCTGCTCTTTTAACAACAAATAGTGGGATTGACCGTCAGTTATAACGCCCCCACAGCATGTTTGGTGTGACGGGGATTCGAACTCGCGACCCTCGGATTACGAGCCGAGTGCGTTAACCACCGGGCCATGTCGGGCCCAAAACTATTGAAGTGAAATTCAAAACGTTAAGTTAAAGTTGTTTCAGTTACGATGCAAAACCTGCTGGACTAAATAATTAAATTCAAAATACAATAACAACAACTTCTACAGTAGGTAAATCCTGACTTTAATAACTACATCATATCGAACTTTAATATGGCATCATCATAATTAGTTTAAAATTGTTGTTATTGTAATTTTAAATTAACCGTTACCTTATTTTCTGCCGGATTATGCCATTGATAATTTTGTTTCTCCAATAATTAATTAACCTGAAAATAATATATTGAACACATAGTCCTTTCATCTTTGTTTAGATTTGCACTCACGAATTATATTAGTAATTTAGATGTTTGGTGAAGGGAACTCTGATGTGATTTGTATCAAGAGCAGGTAAGCAAAATGAAGAGTAACAACTATTTTTATTTCTTGCTTTTCAAGTTCATACGTCATGCTGTGTTGTATCCTACAGACTGTATAATTATTCTCGTGATTCGTGGCATGTGCACAATTCACTAACGTCACGGCAGTACAAATTGCAATGTTAAGCGTCCCTTAAGTGACAACATTTCAGTGTCTAGTAACTAAGTTTAAGACAGACATCATACTACTATACAGTGGTGCAAGTTGTTAAAACAGGTGATCTCTCCAGGTCATCTTTCGTTGTAATAATAATAATCCTCTTAAATTTCAATTACACGACCACACATTTCACCCTGTTCAGTATTGTGGCGACTAGAGTATGGTTTGGAGAGAAAAAAATGTTGTTAAAGCACAGATTGTTGTTTTCCTTTTATACAAGCACGAAATAAAAAGGTGAGACATCTAATTAATGTCATACCACGCTCAGAGCCTCGAAAACGCTCAATGGCTGAAAACAATATTGCACAAAACGCTGCGAAAACACCTGAAATTGACTACCAGTTTGGAACTTAATTGGTTGTTTGTATTTTTCTAAGTATAAAGCAACAGACTAGGTTATACACACAGTGTCCACCCTGGGTGTGAAACATTAATTGTGGAGTTATAGGCTTTCAAGCTGACCGCTAACCCTGTAGAACGCTTCGGATTTGGACGCTTATACAATTCACAATTGTTCAGAACATATGCAACAGCATTACAATAGAACATTTTCTTTTATATACGTATTGAATTGATTTTTGCCAAGTTACCTAATTAATTGTGGACTTCCTTAAATGTCCAAACTCCATTTCATTAATTAATTTTCAGTTTTAGTCATTTTGTTCCGTCCGCACTTTTTTGTTTGTCGAAATAGAATTTTTATCAAAACAAATCTAAAACTATTTTTTTAGAAACATAAGTAAGGTATACAAATAACAGTACACTGTTCTAGTATAATATGTTATAACTGCACTCATTTGTTGTAATATATTATAAAATACACTGTTTTGTTATAATATATTATACTAGAAAAGTATAATTTACAGTTTATCGCGCTAGAATGGTTTAATTATATACTCACAGTATAGAATTACATATTTTATGGTAAAATATAATAAACCAGAATAATTGACATGATAACTATCAGAATGGTTTATAATACATCTAATAGAGCGTTCTATGCCATTCTGTATCCTACTATCTCAGCATATTTTATTGTATACTATATTATAACCCAACTGTTTATAATATATCTTATTAAAACAGTAAACGTTACCATAACGCATACTATAAAAATGTTTCAAAATGTACATTTAGAAAATTTAGCTTCATGATACATGCTATAGAATGTTGTATATTGTAATGAATTATGAATAGCTGTTTGCAATATATTCACAATAAATTGTCGTATCAGCACATTTCTCCACGAAGAGTTATTAATGCTTACATCAATAAAAATATTACTCTTTTCATTTCTATAGTACACCATTTTCTTTATAGTACATAAAAGATAGATATGTAATGATTTCAGTTGTTATAACAGTATGACATACAATACGTATCATAAGAATTAATCTATTTGAATCAAATTGCAGGAAGAACAAACTACAACATCAATATAATAGAGGAAATGAAATATTGTTACTTGATTTTAGAAGAACGCGTATAATCATAGAATACAAGACATATTTAAAACACTGTGAGCGGAAGCTTTGATTGTGAAGAAGTGAAATAATAAACGATTAGATCCCGAGATATCGCTTTCCTTCATTTCCTTGCTAGAGATTGTAAACAAATACTTTAACTGGAAAGGTAATATTTCCTTTCCTTTGAACATTTTACAAAATTATTCAGACAAATCCAAGAACAGAGTGCAGCACAGATAAAGACAGGATTCAACTTACAGAAAGTAACATCATAAGATACCTGTGCTCTACCCATCACGGGTATCGAAACCTGGGAAGCCCGGCATGGCCAGGTGGGTTAAGGCGTTCGACTGGTAATCTGAGGGGCGTGGTTTCGATCCCCGTCACACCAAACATGCTCGCCCTTTCAGTCGTAGGGGAGTCATAATGTCCGGTCAATCCCACTATTCGTTGGTAAAAGAGTAGGCCAAGAGTTGGCGGTGGGTGGTGATGACTAGCTGCCTTCCCTCTGGTCTTACGCTGCTAAATTAGGGACGGCTAGCGCAGATAGCCCTCAAGTAGCTTTGCGCGAAATTCAAAAAACAAACCAACAAACAATCGAAACCCGGATTCTGGTATTATAAATTCGCAGACATGTCGCTGTGACATGCCACTGTGGGACATTTTGGAGTTTGAAATAACATATATATATATATATAGTTTTTGATACTTTACCCTAATAAACTAAGGAACTCTGCACTTTCCAAATAAACTCTCACTATCATACAAGAAATATAAATTTTGAAAATTATTCTATCTGAACATAGTTTTACGGTACTCCTTTCACGCTATTATTTAATTCAGATAATAATACATCGAATTGATATTAAGCAAATTCACTGACTTTTTAGTCCAACCATGATATTTTATTTACATCCCCTGGTGGTAAACCAAAGAAAGTTAAAGATTGACTAGCTATCATATCCTGTTATAACTTAATATCGTCTCTAAATGGAATTCGCACTGAGTTAAAATCCACTCACATTTTCTCCTAATATAATTTGTATTATAGCCCCTATATTCATTCAAACTGCCTCTAGAATCTAGATAGTAAAAGATACTATATTTATGGAGTTTGGCAGTATGAAACTTAAATTATACTATCCATAATTAATACTGCTTTCTATATTGGCTCATTATATTCTTTCCAGATATACCTTAAAGTATGCTGTCCGTACTTAACAGTGCTTTCTAGAGCGGAGCATTATATTGTCTCCAGATATACGTTGTATTATGCTACATACAGATGTGATTTAATGTGCCCCCGAAACGTTTCTGATACTACATTATTTTTTGCATTGTGAAGTCATAGCTATATTTGGTTTAGGTACAGGTTAATACTATCTTAACATATTACTTAATACTTCCTCATATGTGTCTTAATACTACTTGCAGATAAAAAAATTAACATTTATGGCTAATTTTACGTATTTTAATACTTTTATATTCCACAAACTGATTTCTCGTCATGTATCTGAACGCTTTTTTTTTAGCTGTTTATAGAGTTAAATTTATAATAAAGTAATAAATATCAATTCTTGAAATTTTCTGGTAAATGTTTCATAAAACCAACAATTATATTTTAAGTTACAGATAGTAACAAATGAGACTTCTCTGGCTAGGCTTAACAAAACAGAGGTACGGAAACAGACATCCGAGCTTCCTTTGTGTCACATTAGGAAGCAGCAGCTTTCTGTCAAACAGAAAGATAAAGTGAACCGTGCTGCTCTATAATATTTCACTGATGATCTTCCAAACGTAATTATAATGTAATACTGTTGTTTATTATTGTAATTACGTGTCAAAATTACGAAGAATTTAATTCGCTATACATCGCTTTATAGTTTCATTGTTAAAATTAAATCTGAAAAATAAAGTATGTAAGCTATAATGTGTCTGAAGAGATAGCTATAGGCAAACAAATGAAATAGTAATATTAGTATTGTTGTTACAACCAGTTCAAATAAAAATACTTGTGAATTAACATATGCGAGGTCATCTATGTTATCACCACATAACCCGTAATAAAAAACTGTTCGTTTTTTCTTTTGTTCTTGTCGTTTTTTTGCCGTACTGAATAAATTGATTCTATTTGTTTTCAATACTTTATACTGCGTATGGTAGAAAACAATAGCTGAGTTTTTCACAAGCATGGTGATTTCATTTTGGTAAGTGAGCTAACACTAAAATAAAACAAAAACGTGTTAATTTTGGTGTCATGTTTATAGGTGATAAATAACCATTATCAAACCGTTGTACACTGAATAATAGTTCTGATGTTGTGCTTATACGAAATAATATTTGTAACTTATATCAAGCAAATATAACGATTCTGAGCTTGATTGACCATAAATCAAATACCTTCTCGATTCAGGCTTTTAATAACAATTTTACTAAAAAAAATCGGCATATATATTATTTTATAATAAGGTATATTTATAACAATCCAAACTATACATTTATATTTACGTTAAGTTGCAAAGTGTTTGTTTCACACACTAAATTATAGTTAGTGTAAGGTTGTCCTTTACCATTATACTCTAATTTCAAAATTACCAAAAGCGATATTTTAAATTTGTATAGAAGCGATGTTACGTATGTAAAACATAGCTGTCGTTTTACACATGCTATTCTTTCATAAAACATGTAGTGCACCTAATACCAGTTATAGGGACAGTACATCACAAAATTAATAGTTGTTCAGGATTAAAAAACAACTTAACAGATAGCGATATGTTTATACAAAAATAAATCGAAATATTGTAAAGAATGTTAAAAAATATAATTGATAAGAATAGGAGGAACAATAACTTGAATATATAAAACTTAAATAACAATACACATGAAAACAACAACATGAAAGCTACATTCATTGTGCTCTTGCTCATAGAATTAAGATATGAACGAACTGCAACTGACATAGAGAGAAAAAATATAGCGTGCTCACCCGCACGGCTAGATTACACTAAATGTTAGTGCTTCGATAACGAGATTCAATGTTGGGCAACAATATTTCAGGCATCATTGAAGAAATTCCTGTTCGTGAATTATCGCAACAAGTTCTTGCCGTGCCAGAGTCTAAACAAATCCTGATGTAACAATGCGTAGAGTCTGCTGAAAGATTTAAATATAGTAGAGAGAACAATGTTCGTATGTTACAACTGCTTTGGGGGTGAACGTAGCAGATAGAACGTGAACGTAATAAATAAAATAGAGATCATATATTGGAAACTGCTGAAGGATGAACGTAGTAGAGAGAATGATGATAGTAACTGTTTGTTTCATTGGACGGAGGTCCTGCGTTAAGGGGTGACATGGGTGCATAACCTGAGTATTGAGTTATCTCGTAAATTTTCATGTCTGCTTTGGTGTCATCAGATATTATATTATTGATAAAAATGATTAGAAGAATTATAGTAGGGGTCAACTCTCACGTGGCCAGAGGCTAGTATGGTAGGGTAAAGTCAGACCACGAGTAAATAGTCCGAACTGGTGAGGATCTAGCCCACTATACTGTGAGTAATTCGTGTTGATCTGCGGACTACAACACGTCGTTTCCAGTTTATGGTTTTCACTACCATCTATCAAGGAGCGTTCATGACAGTTATAGTTGTCTGTGTTAGTAGCTACTGTCAGCAGCTGAGATTTGGCAGACAGAGAGGAGGCAACATGCTGCTGACCCTGGTTGGAATTGATAATCTGTCCCGAATGTTGTGGTGGATAAGGAGAAGGGTTGTCAGGATAAGGAGAAGGGTTGTCAGGAGGCTTTCTAGAAGTGTCCGCCGATTTCAGGTGCGGTGGAGAAACACCGATCTTCGATTCTATACTTTGCTGTTTCTGTTGTTGTTCGATGGCTTTATGTGCTTGTCGAAACACTTCTTTCTTTTGACATATTAACCTTTTTTGGCGACGTAGGTAGCAACCATTTTCAAACATGTTTCCAGAGTCTGGGTGCAGTGTCCAAAAGCTTCCTTTACCTGGCTTTTCTTGTGTTCGTGCAACTTTGACAAAACAATCGTTAAAGCTCAGACTGTGACGAACGGAATTCTGCCAATGCTGCTGGTTCTGCTGATAATATTGAAACAAATCCATGATGAACTGATAGATCTCGCTGAGGGTTAACATCTTACTTGGACAGTTCTGAATAGCCATCGTGATCAATGAAATGTATGAATCCTTATTCATACATGTGTGTGTGTAACTACGTCGGTAAACTTTATCCGGGCGTCCACGCCCCATCGCTACATTGGATGAACTAGCTACACTTTCGGTACCAGAGGGTGAAGGGCCGAGGCGACCACACATAAAAAACTCCGTGCTGGGAACAGTTGATACATTCATAGAATTAAGTCCAGTCACTGTATTCATACAGGACTGGGTAGTTGTATCATTAATTTCTAAGCATAGAGAACTCATTCTTCCAATAGGATAAGTTTGTGGAACTTGAGTCATACATGAAGGCCCTCCACTTATCCCCATTCCTACTGGAGGTCCCATGAAATCTACAGTTGCAGTAGAAGTAATGTTAGTGGATGTAGAATCAATGTTGGGACCAAATCCTTCTGTGGTATAATTCAGAGTGAGACTTGAACCTGTGTTGATACTGGTCGTGCTGTACGTATTGGTCATAATACTCATAGTTTGCAAAGAATTAATTGTAATCTGAACGTCCTCTTAACCTTTCGCGTAATCATAATTTTTAGTTTTGTTTAACCTTGAAACGAAGTGTAAGGTTTGTAAAAGCAACATTAAATTTCGTTGTAAATATAATTCACAAAGTCAATTGTAACATAACTCTTATTTCTTTCTTACTCACATTCGAATATGGTCTTATCGCTCTAGACTTTTTAATGGTTTCGGTAAATGAAGGTTCAGTTGATGCCTGTTAACTTTCTTTTAATATAATATTTTATCACTACTCTACACTTTATCACAAACTTGACGATAACAGGTAGCTGATACAGACATTAATCTGAGATCTGATAAGAACGCAGTTCTCAGCTCAACAAATTATATTATCCAAACAAACATTGCTGGTTAGCTCTTATCAAGTCACAACGAAAACCTGATAGAGTGAAGAGAACAACCCACCAAAGAGAGTTAGTTATGCGGACAATCGACTACCACCGCTTGGGTACCGATCCTATGAAAATACGCCTGCCGACGAACTGTGTACATGAAGCTACGCCCTTCTTCTTTGTTTGAATGCAAATCTGGCACAGAAAGCTTCAAATTAGCCTTGAGTTACGCCTCCAGTTCTAATACCCATACCAGCTGTCTTGAGAATACATTTTACTTCAAGCAGGTTCCTTGTTATCACGAATTACGCCGACACTGTTATTCTTATTGGATGATATGTAGAAACGTCACCTAACTCCGCCTTCTTACCAAACTCCCTTTCTTCTAGAGTATTAATAACGATGGTAAGTTTAGCGTCATCGTGAGGTGAAAGTCAGTTTAGAATACTGACCGGCTGTATTAATAACTAAATACATACATCATATCCGCAATCAGTTGTGAGTCTTGTAACCAGATTTTATCTTTCTGTAATATATGTTAGCACAATGTTAGAGAAAAGTGCAATCATAACCACACTTCAAGTAGGAGTTATGCCACTATGCTGATATACAGAAAATATATGTGCTGTATTTTACTACGATTCTTCTGCATTTTATATCACGTGCATAGAGGAAAGGTTTTTACGTCTGTAGTCATGAAAATAGAAAAATTCACATAAAGGGTGATCATATTTTGTTCAACCAGCACAATGGAAGTCAAATAGAAGTAGTATTTGACTTTTGACTGTTACTGTTAAAATGAAAATAGGAATATAATGTTCATAGCTCATAATAGAAAAACAAAAATAACTCGTTAGGCTTCGTGCAAAGCTATTTGAGATAGCAGTCCCTAATTTTGTATTTATACGTTAGAAAAATGGCAAATAATCAGCATCACTTATCGCAAACTTTTTGGGTTATTTTAATCGAATAACAGGATTTGGATGTCACGTTTAGAATGCACTCATGACCTCAGCGTAGTATAAGAGCAATTTCTTTTTTCAGTAACTTGACGACAGTTTGGCACGGCGAATAAAAGAGCTCATCTAAAAATGAAAAAGATTTTTACTGTCTGTTATGGTGGGTACTTAAATTGTAGTTAAACATTCTTATTAGATTTCGATAGAGAAGAATAAGCTAATTGTAGAACTATTAGTTAAAAACAAGTAAATATTGATAGAACTAACTTGAAATACACGAAAGACTGTCTACTTGTAACAAGATATATTTATGATATAAAAACGATTGTAAAACTATAGTAATGTATCGCTCAAAATTCAACAAATAAATTTCTGAAACAAATCACAGTGGAATTGGTTTCTTATGAAATCACGCTAAACTGGAATCATAAAATGTAGGGTTATATGATTTTTATTATATGATGAATGTTTCGTGTGCTTATATTTTAAAAGTACAAAAATCATATATGTATATATATTTAATGGTACGATATATTAAAACTAAATAACCCATTCATATTTCCTGTATTTTAATTTATGATATAAGAAAACAGTTCTCTGGTGAAATATGAAATGAAAACTTGGAATTTCTTTAAATAATTCCATCCTATTCACTTGTTTATTATTAGTCACAAATGATGTAGGTCATTAATATTGCAGCTGCTAAACGTTCTTGCTTACTGAACGTTCAGTACCCATTTATTAATCCATGGAAATAGTATTTTTTAATATACTGTTAATCAGGTGAGAGTGGTCTGACTTAGAAACGTTTCTCTAAGGCTAATCTAGCAGTTTAGTTGGTTTGAAACAGTAGATCTACGAGATGAGTGTTTATTAAAGTTCTCTATCAAACAGTAAAATAATTAGCACCGTTAAAACTATTTACTGTTAGCAAAAATTAATATTGTAGAATTTATTCCTTTAGTAGGAATTACTGCATTATTGGGTTTCCTACGTCTTCTTGCACTCCTTCATCTACAAGCTTAAAAACCACCGTACCATTAAGCAGATTTCAAAAGAAGTATATCTACCATTCAATCACGTTATTTTCTGCAAAGGCATCAAGAATCGCGTTAAATGTGAGAAGCGGCTATCTGTAGTTTGTACACGATGTCCTGTTAAGCAAACTAGAAGGACGTATCCGTTATAGAACCCACAAAACACCGTTTTACATAGTAATTTTAAAACATTACACTAACGTATCTGTTTAAAATTGTATAAACACGCTGTAACTATATATGTTACACACTTATGTAGGCAATTTTGATATTTTAAATAAAACAACTGTATTTTGGAGCCGTTGAATAAGTAAAATAGGTCTTTGTAGATGATATAAATATTTATGGCACAGTGTTATTTGATTTCAGTAGATATATGTCGTTTGAAGCTGGTGATACAATTAAAGGCTTTATTGCATCTTTGTTGGACTACTTTGTGCCTACATCTTTACCTTTTTCAAAACCTACTACGAATGCAAAGCTTTTCAACGACTTGTCCTATGATTTGACAAATATATTTGAGAAATGAAATCACTTTGATTTAGCTTGTCATTACATTATTTGGAATTACATGAGCTTCAATATGGGTGACGTTTATTTCTGGATGGATTTAAACTTGTTAATATCACTGCCATTGAAATAACTACAAATTCATTATGAGCAAAATAACCGTCAACGAACTATCTAAACATTAAAGAACTTTGACTTCATGTTTGAGGCAACTCTATGGTATCGCTCCAAAGCTAATTACTCCAGAGCCGTGTGCTAATACGGTTTAGTTGTCATATATCTTAGAGTAGTACCCAAGTTTATGTGAAGAGTACATAAGCATGACAAACACTTGCAACGAACTATCGTGTTGGGACTGCAAATTAAACGTTATTCAGATAGGAGAGATATAACTGTTTGTCAACTAACTTTTCGAAAATTTTGTCTTATCTTATGCTTTTCATCTTTCCTTATTCTTATAACGTGCATGTAGTCTTTTGAATGTGTTTTTATACAAAAAAAAACTAATTTGAAATGATGTTTCATTGAGATGAATAGATTTAACATTATTCTCTTTAAAGAGATAAATCTAGGATATTTAAGGATGGTTTTTATTATAGATATATGGTACTTCTTAAGTGGAATATATTAGATTTGTCTAACTGGTGTATTTTACATACGGAGTAAGTGAAGCTTGTGAATACTGAGTATTTAATCTATTTGTTGATTGAAATTTGTAATTATAACATACATTTCTGTGGATCAGTCTTTGGCAAAGAGGTTTTTTTCCTCTTCAAACGTAAATATTTGTTGTTGACATTATGAGTGTTGAGAAATCAAATTTATAACAGTTCAAAATGTTTCTTACCTTACTCTTAATGTGTCGTGCTTACAGATCTGTACGCAGAATGTTTGGAATTGGAGTTCTAATTTGTGAAATCAAAACCCAACATATATTGTCCAAAGAATGATAAAAGGTCGGGTACACCCCCCAGAAAATTTCTGAAAAATAAGTGCTATGAGATTAAATGTGGAAGCAATTTTGCATGAACTATAACTGAAATAATTGTACGGTTGTTTTCATAAAATCTACAAACATCCAACAAAAAGTCAGCAAATCATCATTTTGTTGTAACACTTCATGGGAAGCTAGACTTAAATTAGTATAAATATGTATGTTTTATTACAGTGAAGTACTGTACTATCTACATGCAGAGTAGTGATTAATGCGTGGAATTTGATCAAACAGAGACAATTATTTAAAGCTCTGAATACAACTGTGATAATCAACAGTGTAACATTTGACTTGTTTCAATATGTTATTTTAAAACAAGCAAATTGTGTTGCTGTTTGTTTATTGTTGAAATTTATCGCCAACAAATCACAGACGCCTACTACAAATAACCTAACCTACAAAACCTAACACGTTAATGCTTTTCTAATCCACAAAAATTTTGACTATGTGGAAAAAGTTAAATATAATAAGAAGCTGCATTATAACTACACAAGAACATTATTTTACAATACAAATATAGGGGATTCGGGACGAAACCCCCTACGTACGTGCGTGACTTAATATTTACCGACACACACATTGGGTCTATAATGTAAATAAAGTATAGGTTTACATATATCAAGAAGTGATGATTTTTTTAAGTCAAAGACAATCTAATCTTTTAAAATGCCACTAATGGCACTGCAGTATGTTTACAGACTCACAATGCTAGAGGCCCGGCATGGCCAGGTGGGTTAAGGTGTTCGACTCGTAATTTGAGGATCGCGGGTTCGAATCCCTGTCGCACCAAACATGCTTGCCCTTTAGCCGTGGGGCGTTATAATGTTTCAGCCAATCCCACTATTCGTTGGTAAAAGATTAGCCCAAGAGTTAGCGGTGACTGGTGATGACTAACTGCCTTCCCTCTAGTCTTACGCTGCTAAATTAGGGATGGCTAGTGCAGATAGCCCTTGAGTAGCTTTGCGCGAAATTCAAAAAACAAACACAATGCTAGAAACCAAGTTTCGATACCCGTAGTTGGTAAAGCATAGATATCCCAAAGTTTTTAGCTTGGTGTTTAATTACAAACAAATATATTCTAGCATTTCTAATGTATACGATCATGTCAGTTTGTTTGAGCAAAAGGAAGCACATTTCTGATATAAACGCCATATTAATTTCTTCTTCGTTGCTAAAGACATGATGAGAGTGCTGATTTTTCTTCATTTAGATTGAATTATATTTTACAAATATAATTACTGTACAGATAATAAAAAATATGTTATCAAGAAATTTCATGTGATTACTGTTAAGTCATTCAGATTATAAATACAAAATTATCAATCTTTGACAGTGGTCTTTGTAAGGTTCAAAGGGTGAAAAACTCTGTTATTGATGCAGAAATCTCACGTTATAGATGAGATTTGTATGTTTAAGAATTTCTTTATTTCATTTGCTCCACCACTGAAGACTGTCGGAGGTTATGTTTTCATTCCTCTGTGTGTGTTTATCCGCAAGATTTCTCGAAAACGGTTGAATGGACGAAAGTTGGTATATACACTTAGACTATGACCCAGCTTAGACATGATTAGTTTTTGGAAGGCCAATGTCACAAAATCCAAAAAAATCCATATCTGTTGACATGAGTACAAATTTTTTCACACTATTTTTACTCTATAACTCTGTCAAAAAATGATCAAATTTTGATGAAACTTGATGTAGAGCATTATTCCTCACTATCGTACCAAAAAGGCCTACGTCCGTTCATAAAAATGGATATACGGACATATTTTAGTATCTTTTGAGAACCGAACCTCGTGGAGGAGGTATGCATTCTACTGAGTGCCCCTACAGTTCTGACTGATGTTACTGTCGTTTCGTCTATATAATAATCGAAGAATGTTCTTGTGCGCAATTATTTATTGTTTCACTGCATGGTGTTGTCAAAATGTTGTTATTATATTTGGCGTATATTACTGTTGCAGTGCGTGATACGATCTAAAAATATTCAAGTAACTACATTATTCTTGTAACGTTACAGCCTAAACATGTTCCCGTATACCACTGTGTTTCTGTTTAAATGTATTTTTGAATTTTCTATTTATACTTAGTACATGTTAAAGTTTCTATAAACTTAAAATCTTCACATCTATAGCTTATAAAATCTTCACATCTATAGCTTATAAAATCTTCACATCTATAGCTTATAAAATCTTCACAGCTATAGCTTATAAAATCTTCGTTGAATGTAGTATTAACAAAGGTTGTTGTCTTAAACTCATTGTATGCTGTTTTGTTGTGTATATCGTATGTTATGATAGAAAGTTTTTAATAACAAAGATGAAAAAGGTCAATAAAACAAAACATATTTACAACGTTCGAACGTTTCGAAACACACACATTCCATCTTCAGCGAAGTATGAAGGTTATGTTAGAAAGTTTATTATTAATTGAAACTATAACCTGTTTTTTACTTTAAAAATGTTACTGTAGCAGTTTCTAATATAGTTTATGAATGTTCTCAAATGTAACTGTTGGCATTACTGCAAAGGTTTAACAATGTCTACTTACGTAATTGGTACAAAGTCTTCCGTTTATTTATTTGAATGCTATTGTCACAATATCTTGCATGATCTTAGAATTTCAACAACAATATATTATTCTATTTTTGTTGCATAGTATGTGTTCTAACAATGGTTTGATATTTGACACACGTATTATTATTACTATGTCTACATCATGTTCTATGGTATAATACCTTCACATTTTACTTACCATATCTAACTTATGAGTGCATCTTAGTGTCCATATCGGCTAACAAAGTTCTTATACTGAACACATGACACAGCTGTATTGTTAAGTAACTTTTTATGTATAACTTATGTGAGTCGCAGTATTTAGTATGATTTACGGTCTCATCTTTCTCTTTATTATATATTTTCTGGCCTTATGTGAGTCGCAGTATTTAGTATGATTTACGGTCTCATATTTCTCTTTATTATATATTTTCTGTATAATTTATGTGAGTCGCAGTATTTAGTATGATTTACGGTCTCATCTTTCTCTTTATTATATATTTTCTGGCCTTATGTGAGTCGCAGTATTTAGTATGATTTACGGTCTGATCGTTCTCTTTATTATATATTTTCTGTATAATTTATGTGAGTCGCAGTATTTAGTATGATTTAAGGTCTGATCGTTCTCTTTATTATATATTTTCCGGTTAGATACTGTTAAAAGTACTTTTGCTTTTTTGTACCTACAAAACATAAGCAATAAATGTAATTTTAAATATATATAAATTCAAAATACACTTTAAATATGATTTATTCATTTTCGCGAATAAATTTATTTTAGCAAAATAATTATTAATTTATATTTATATATAAAATGAAAAGTCTTACGAACTATTTCATTAGCTATTCTATTTAAATCCATAATAACATTAAAAATTTAAATTTACAATAACATTATTTTATTTTGAATGTGTAATGAATTATAGCAAATTAGCTATGATAACGAATGTAGATATTCACATTATTTCAACTAAATATGAACTAATTTACTCAATGAATAATTATTAAGTTTTGTCTTCTTATCTGTAACTAATAAATACGAAAATAACTTTTTAAGCTACTCATTCTGAAGGTTTTGTTTTCATTTTAGGAAATTCATTGTGAATACCATCAATCAACAACGTTCTGTAATAAAACTGTTTGTACACCTTACAATAATCCCTAGTATTTTTCTTATTCAGTTTTTCATGATGCCTTTAAAGCATTTTCTGTGAGTATTGATGCAAGAATAATATCCATTTGTTGTTGTTCTTTTCTTATGAAGCAATGTGAAAGTGTTCTCTGCAAAATATTTTATGAACATTTCTGAACAAGTTGTAAACCCAAACAACTTTGCTATTTGTACCAGATGTTGTAAAGTAAAATATCTCAGACTGAAACACAAAATCAGGGGCCAAAGCGAACCTTCCCACTGAATTGAGGACAGTTTTCTTAGATGTTACTCTATACTTCCTTGAAAGTACCTGTCTTCCTGTTGAATGTTCTGAAAGTTTCCTCAGAGCTTCATTTGCTTAATCCTCCATAGAAAAATCAGGGGCATTTTACAGATCTTAAGCAGGAAAGTAATCATCAGGTTTCGAATTAAGTTGGAGGAATACGTGGTAATGCAGTTAACCACGATATGTGTGATGGTATTACACAAAATCACACACATATCCACAGGAGCTTTAAAAATGAAATAGCGTTATCCTATCCAGGCTCACTTCGTTAGATTCAGAAAATCAGCTTTAGAAATACAATAAAAATACTTTGTATTTATATTTAAATAACTATGTTCAGGATAACTCTAATAATCGTAAAGAACAAATATGTGTCATTATTATAATACTGACTATATTTTAATCCGGAACCACGTATTTGGTTAGTATGCCTTTGAGTTTCGCACAAAGCTACACGGGGGATATCTTTGATAGTTTTCCCTAAGTTTACAGTGATATATTGGGAAGAAGACAACAAGTCAGCATCAACTCTTGAGCTACTCTCTTACCTATGAAGAGTTGGATTTACCGTCCCATTTGACCTCCCCCCCTTCCCCATCCTTCCCCACCTTCACGGCTGAAAGGGTGAGCACCACGTTCAGTGCTGGGAATTCGAGCTCGTGAGCCGCAGATCGCGTAGAGCCGCGATACTTGTTAAGTTAGTTCTTATACAAAGATGTTTCTAATACGTCTGTAAAATTCATTAATGCCATATACGCTATAGTTGGTTAACTTGCAGATAAAAATCGTGTAAAAACACACTATTTTTCCACTTTTAAAACAGTATTAAATTTTAAACACGCGAACTGTTTAAAATCGAATTAATTATTTACATTTATACCATTTCCTTCACATTTTGATACTGTTTAACACTGCGTTACAGGTTGGTTCTAAAGAAATATGATATATGGGGTAAATGTAGCTTACAAGGATTACTGTTACGTCTTGTCTCTTATATTTATACATAAGGGCATGTGCAATCGTGATGTTTATTTCTAATAACAGATTCTATTGTTAGAAGGTAAAACACATAATAAAATTCATGTGAATGTGAAATGATTCCAGCACTGAATATCAGAATATAATAGTTCAAAACGTATATAATATTATTGCACGTTTCTTCATTATATTTAAGTTTAAATACGTCTTACGAAATGAAGATCCTTCACGCAATAGTAACAAAATGAAATTATTATGAGCCTTTCACAGTTTTTAGTACGTGATTAGAATTCATGACTGACTCATAAGCACTGATTCCAAATCCTGTGTCAGACATAGCATATGTCACATTCGGAGTTGTACACTTATAACATCTGTCTAAAAATATGTTACATGATTCAACGTTATACAGAAGTTGTATTATTGTAAATGTTTGAGGAGTTCATTAGTATATTTTAACATCTGCGTGTTCATTGTTCGCTTCAGTAAATGTGGAAGGCATTTTCAATGTACGTATAATTCCTGTTTCATTAATACGCTAAGAAACTCAAACATATAAAGTTTACTCACGTGTAAAGGTTTATTATATATAATCACAATTTCATTTGTTAAATTCTAATACAAGGAACTATTCATATCAGAATCATTGCATTCCTATACTTTTGCTTCTTACAAATGTAAAGTTCTGTAACAGGTGACGTTTACACTTTTAACCAAGTTTCTCTTAAGTTTTAGAAAAATTCCTCACTATAATTTCCATTCGGAGATTTTCTGTGCTGAAACCCTAAATCTTTATAAAAACGTGCATTAAGGCTGAATAGTAAGTACACTTTCAACAATGTAGCTCTTCATTTAGGCACGAAACTTTTCCCGCAGAATGCAGGTGCATTTCTATTTGCGAGGCACGAGGATTAGTGCATGTCTTGTTCCTTCCAACTGACTCTCTTTTCCTGAGTTATACTTACAAAACGTAGCGGGCATAGTTGAAAATGGGAGCAGAGGGTAAGATACTACAAAGTGAAAAGGACTCCATTGACAAGGTGACAGTAAGGTATGAAAACAGTCCATTGAAGACGTCACTAAGACATGAGCCAAACTTTGACACCTGTAAGTAAGTAAAGACACATGAAGAAATAGGGGTAGAAGGAAGTACAATACTGATGGATAAGAGCAAAGTACAATACTGATGGATAGGAGCAAAGTACAATACTGATGGATAGGAGCAAAGTACAATACTGATGGATAGGAGCAAAGTACAATACTGATGGATAAGAGCAAAGTACAATACTGATAAATAAGAGCAAACTCTTCAGACTTCCAAATGTGTTAAGATCCAACACAGCTGAATCTTAGACCTGCAAGTATGTGTAATAAGATTAAGGTTGGATTTCATAAAATCATGTAAGTTAAGGTGTATTGGAACGTTATATCTAAATGTAGAAAATAAGAATTTGTTTACCAACTTCATGTTATTTTATATAGTTCAAATGAACAAAACATTGTCAACTGAATCACTGTTAATACAAATGTTATAAAACTTAGATATACAATTAAATATTGATACAGTGTGTATAAAATGTTCAAATCTTATAAAAAAAATAAGGCCTGGCGCTTGTTAATTATAAAAAATACATCATTCTTATAGTAAGTAATGACATGTATTAAATGCAATCTTGTGATGTAAGAAATACTTTAAAAAGTGAGCTGTTGGTTTATAATGCTTTTAGCCACTGTTGCGAGTTACGCAAAACAACGTTTCAGTTTGTTGTATCCCTTCATTTGTTTGATAGGGCGGGACAGTTGTATAAAAATAATAATATTTACTTATAAGCTTTGTACTTAAGTTCTGTTTATCAGTATTTCTGATACTATACAGACTAGATATTTCTTTTCTTTTTAGAATAAACTGCAATCAAGTTGAAACTGATTAAACAGAGAAACATTTGGAAGATGCTTCTTATAAAGTAAAATGTTTATTCATTAACGAATTTTAATATAAATATAAGTAATAAAGATACCAGCGAAACATAAATACTTTAGGTTCTAACAGAGTGGCAAAGTAGTTTAGACTTCAATCTACAGGTGGAATCCAACTCGCTGAGCATGCTCTTCCTTTCAGCCATGGAGGAATTTTAATGTGCTATCAATCCGACTATTCGTTGGGAAAAGAGTAGCCTAAGAGCTGTCGATGGACGGTGTTGAGCCTAGCCGCCTTCCCTCTGTTAAATTTGGGACTGCAAGCTCAGATAGCCCTTGAGTTGGTTTGTGCGAAATTCACAATAAATCAAACGTTACAAGAATGATGATAGATAACATATAAACAAACTCACGGTGCTCTTAATACGCAAGACAGATTTCAAAACCCATAAATATGCGTAGAAAATGTCTATATTATGTCAGCAAAATGTTTTATGAGCTAATGCCTTCAAGTTAATTATTTTGCTCATCTCTAATCAACTTGTATTCACAGTAGTCTAGAATTGGAAATCAATTTCAACTGTTATATTAATCTTAATACACCAATTTTAATTTCTTTAATTTGGATTCATTGACTTAGTTTAAAATCAATCAAAGGTTTAGTTAACTTGATATAGTGGTATTGCTTTATGAATTTTATAAGTAGTAACCTTTATTTTATGTTAAGATGGATTCTGTCAAAGAAAAATAGCACAAAATGTACTGAGTCATTTGTTCAAACGGTAAGGATGCTTTCACTGAACCTGCTACACTGATGCACTATTTTTTCCGAGCGTAGAAATAAAATAGTAATATTGTGCAGTGTATTCACATACTAATACATCTGTTATATCTTTGTTTTCTCCCCATTAAATGACACGGAGGTTATGTTTTGACCCTGTGTGTGTTTGTCAGCAGGATTTCTTGAAAACGACTAAATGTATTTGGACGAAAGTTGGTAAACACTTGAACTATGATCCAACTTAGATGTGATTTGCTTTTGGATGGTCAAAGTCAAAGATCAATGTCACAGCATGGTAAACATATCCTTATCTGGGAACCAATTTCGCACACTATTTGTGCCCTGTAACTCAGTCAAAAATAATTGGATTTTCATGAATCTTTGTAGAGATATGTAAAATACTGTTCCACATTGTTTTGCGTATAGCAAAGCCACATCGGGGTATCTGCTGAGCCCACGGAAGAGAATCGAACCCCTGACGTTGTAAATCCGGAGACTTACCGCTGTACTAACGAGGGGCTCATTGTTTTGTCAAAAGAGAAAAAAAAGTCCATGGCTATTGATGACGACAGATATACGGACACATTTTTGTATTTTTTAACAGCAGGATATGATCAACGCTGCGTGCTCTTCTAGTCAATTTGTGTTTTCATTAAAGAACAAGGGACTCAAAACATTCTGGGAATACACTAAGTAAAAGATAAATAATTATGAGTATTATTTTGTTCAAGTACAAAATACTCCATGGGCTTTCCGCACTCTGTCTAGGTCAAATTTTAGTATTGTAAGTCAGTAAACTTACCCCTGACCTACCGGGAACAAAAGGCAAATGTAGCCTTTATTGTTGGTGATTTATTTAGTAATGGTTCTGGTTATAAATCACCACAGGGAAGTTTTATTTATTTCTGTTGCCTACACTGTTTTCCGATTAACAAGCACATATTAACAAAGATAAAACTCTTTCAGTTGAAAGATTATAAAACATAAAGTTGATTAGAACATATATATAGTTACCTGTAACTGTACACAATATTTATATAGTCATGTAAATAAATGAGGAGTAAAGTTAAAAGAATGGCGCAGTAGCGCAGATTAACAATAGTAGCTAAAGCTACTTTTTTCCACAGCATTTTGAAATGCTAATTTTACATGTTTCGGATATTCTTGCAAAGCTATATAAAGATTTCTACGCTAACCGTTCGTCATTTTCAACCGATAGATTAGAGGGAAAGCAGATGGTTAAGGGCACTTAATTTCTTTGAGTTTATTTGCTAATAAAATATCACATTTTTGTGATAGAATCATTCGTTTATTTGTAATGTTTCAAAAGTTATTTCTAGAATAATTTTTGATAAAAAAACAATTATTGATGTAAAATATCTATCTCATCAGTTGAGCAGAGAGCGTTCTAGGTTTTAGCTTGTCAAGAAGCAGATGAATGTCTCTAGGGTTCGACTAGTAATGTCGTTTTATAAATTATACTCTTTCAGCGACGGTTCCTACTGGCTGAATGTCTTCGTGATTAACAGCAGTCCCGTCGTTGCGTCTCCAAACCTAAAATTGGCACTTAACAAAATTTCATGTCTAGTGTGTGAAGGACAATAAAATTTGTGATAGACACACGGCTGGAGCTGAACAACATTTCACATTTAACATGTGTGAGACAAATAAATACACGGTTGGTGTTAAACGGAAGGACTGTATGTATGAGAGGGAGAGTATTTGGAAATAATCATACATTATCGGTTCGTTAATTTCGCAAATGGTGTACCAATGTGAATTGATAACACAATGGTTACATCAGAGTTTACCAGAGCGTCCAGTCGTTTTGGTAGCTACTTTTGTTATCTTCACATAGAGAGCTGAATAGCATATCTCTAACACACTCTGGGCGGTTGATAACAACAATCTCTTATCTGTTCAGATAACGCAGCTTCTCAACACTTCGTGAGTTATTCGTCTTTACGTAAAACGAGTAGAACTTAAAATTTATCATCTGGTCGTCTGATATAATCAAGTTATCCTGCTGTGGGTTTTAATTCCTCCATATGATGATCTACAGAAAATGCTTTGCCTGCCCGTCCAAGTTTTGTCCAAACTATAACATTGTTATTCTTTTAAAAATCTTCCCTCTCATTCATGAGGGCCTGGCATGGCCTAGCGCGTTAAGGCGTGCGCTTCGTAATCTGAGAACGCGGGTTCGCGCCCGAGTCGCGCCAAACATGCTCGCCCTCCCAGCCGTGAGGGCGTTATAATTTGACTGTCAATCCCACTATTCGTTGGTAAAAGAGTAGCCCAAGAGTTGGCGGTGGGTGGTGATGACTAGCTGCCTTCCCTCTAGTCTTACACTACTAAATTAGGGACGGCTAGCACAAATAGCCCTCGAGTAGCTTTGTGCGAAATTCCAAAAATAAACAAACTCACTCATGAGCTCTTAAATTATAAGAGCATTACGGTTGCTAAACGAATACAATCTGGGGATATTCAAAAGCGCCACTTTATCAGACAGGGCAGGAGTTATAAAATCGAAATAAAATTAAAGAAAGACGATCTTGTTATGCTGTTGTTGTTTATGTAACCGGCTTTTTACCACAACCACACAGGGTGAAAATCAAAGTAATCGGCTTTTTACCACAACCACACAGGGTGAAAATCAAAGTAACAAACTTTTTACCCCAACCACACACAGATGAAAATCAACGTAACCGGATTTTTACCCCAACCACACAGGGTGAAGATCAAAATAACCGGCTTTTTACCCCAACCACACAGGGTGAAGATCAAAGTAACCGGCTTTTTACAGGTGAAGATCAAACTAATAGTTTTATGTATATTCATTTTTTTTTGCTCTTTCAAGATGGAAGATTTGTAAAAAGTTCAGAAGTGTTAGCATGTTTATACTTCCTGATGAGAAACCAGCTTCAACACCAACAGCTAAAACGCAAGTAAGGCTACAAAAGACAAATTAAGAGCTAAAAGGGTGAATGTAGTTTTCACTTTAGCTTAGTGAGAGACAAAAGACAAGCTTGACACATCCTATTAATGATTATTTCATATATTGCATTCCTAAACAGATGCTGGTAAGTTAATATAAATAAACATTCGGAGGCTATTTTTTTAACCACATCTTCTTTCGTACCCGAGGTGTTTTGGATTACATATCACAAAATTTTTTGTCACTAAAATCAACAAATCACAGCAAATAAGAAAGTTATACTCGATAGTAACACACATTAGCCTTAAAATCGCAACGGTATTTTATGCGGAACAGACCTTTATTTTACAGGGTTTTACTTTAAACAAGATTCTTTAAAATATGTGATGGTGGATAATTCTTTCTGAAACAGTGCTAACTACTTGCTCTCTAATACCGTCATGAAATTCAGATTTTTCGTATCACTACCCCGACATCAAGAATCGTTATTTATGTTAGTAGATTAAGTTCGTATGACGTGACGTTAAACGCTCTTCAGTTAGGATATTTTCATAAAATTTATTAAATATTTCTTGAATACATTTATCAGGCTCCGTTTGTAAACACTAAATACGCGGCCTCTCTACCGAAGGACTGAATGTGTGACGAAATTTTCTTATCAGTGATTTAAATGTTGGTTACAGTTTTGCCGAAATTTTGAGTTCATAACTGTACGTCCTGCATTAAATCGCTTTTGGGTGTTTCTTGATCGGTACTTATTTCACACATAAGGTGTTTTCGATTATATATCTCGACTTTTTTTGTCAGTTATCACCAACAAATCACAATAAAAAATAAGAGAGTGATACTCGCTAGCAACACACGTTAGCTTTAAATTCGCAACGATATTATACCGAACACACCTGCCTTTACAATACTAACAAGATTCTTTAAAATGTATGATGGTAGATATTTCTTTCTCATACAGTGCTTACTACTTGCTTTCTAATACCGTCACGAAATTCAGATTTTTCGTATCATCATCCCGGCATCAAGAATCGTTATTTATGCTAGTTGCTTATGTTCATATGACGTGACGTTAAACGCTCTTCAGTTAGGATATTTTCATGAAATTTTTTAAATATTTCTTGAAAAGTTTGCAATGAAAAACAGTCCACTCTTATAATTGTTTGGAAACATCTGCTAGAAATTGCTTAGCCTAACCAACACTGATGTATCTGCAAGTCTTTCATTAATAGTTTTGTCACTTTAAATCAATTGTCTTTAATCAGAATGAGGAAAATCTTAAAATGGCTGCGTTTACTCCAAGGTCAAGTCGTAATAAAAATTTAAGATCGATAATTAATTTTTGCATAGGCGTTTGCAAATATTTTCGTGGAATGTGTTTGTTTTCCCAGACTAACTTTGCACTCGTGGCTTATGTATACACAAATTGAGGCTCTTTATTGAAAAAAACAAACTATAAGCGTAATGAATTAGAAAAAGATAAAAAAATAAAAAGTTAGGTATATTTTTCTCTCAAAGCTTCCGTACTTCTAGTACGGAGAGAAAAAAATAGGTAAAAACAGTAATAAAATTGGAGATGTTATATATCAGTTATTTCTTAATACGTTGTCGTGAAATTTGATTCGTGAACTGAGGCTACCATGGCGTAATTCCACAGCAAATATGTGATAGATTTTATTAACGTAGTTTGAAAAACAAAAGGTGAAAAATAGCTAATCTATCACTCCTGTTACTAACACACTGTGTGTCCAGAAGGTTGGTTTGGCCGTATGATATACTTAGTTACACTTCTTACAGCGTTGTGTCTCAGGATGTCAGGTATGGGTATTTACACTTTCACCAAAATAAAGCAATGAACAACGTTTCGACCTTCTTAGGTCATCTTCAGGTTAACCTGAGGTACATTTTCACTTCAAGTGGATTTCTCGTCATCACGAATTTCTTACAGCTTTGATCTTCACTTTCTGTTCGAATGAATATAGCAAAATTATATCATTTTATTAATTTTTAGGAATACCTTTAATATCGTTGTTGGGCTCCAATTTACGTATAGGGTAAGTTAAATTTATCAAAGGTGGAAAAAGATCTGATAGTGTGCAACCTCATGATGGAGTGTGTCCAACATCTTGTCTTTGCCTATTTCGTTTACTTCATCAATCTTGTGTACAATAAGCCAGGTGAAGTAAAATAACCAAACTTTGTTGTTATTATAGTATAATGATTAGAGACTTCTGAAGGTCGTTTTTGGAGGCAATACAATACCTATACTATAACGTCTCTTTATACGACACTTGAAGAATCAGATATTCGTGTGAAGCCAAAAGTAGTATGTTACTATCCATACAAAATTGGAAGAATCAGAGTATGTACCCATAAGATGCATAAAATCATGAACATAGTAGAAACGAAGAAGGCACAGAGCGGATGTTTGACATATCCACTTGTGAGGTTGTACAAAGAAGGTGTTTGACACATCCACTTGTGAGGTTGTACATAGGTAGTGTTTGACATATCCACTTGTGAGGTTGTACATTGGAAGTTTTATTACACAATACCCATTCACTCCTTGATTCCTCACTTTGTAATGCATCTATTCCTACACTTTCAATTTCTTTAGATGTTTTTGTCTACATTATCGTGCACTTTCTTTACACTAGGTGACATGATATTATGGATCCTTCATTCACTTATGTTAATTAATTAATTAATTGAAAAATCAGCAAACAGCTGTTGAAGTTACATTTGCAGTTTAAGTAATTAAACTTTTACACTAAACTGTGATATTCGTTTTGTATCTTCAAGAAATTGGTTTTAAGATGTTAATGATTCCATTATGTGGACATTTCTTCAACTGAACTATCCAGATGTGTGACATTATTGCTGCCAAGAAGTCTCCGTAGTCAACAAGTTATTCGTCGATTTCTATGGTATTTTTTGATGGACTATCGCTGGATTTCACCCCACGCCATATTACATCCTTTATCGATCATTGCAAAACCAGGGTGTCTGTCGCCAGCCAAAAATCAGAATCCTTCGTCGAGGCGGAGTTTTCTTCGAGCTGTGACCGACTTAACTTATCTCCGTGGACCTGAAATGCCGATGCAAATGTCAGGTGTTCCACCCATAAAAGCCAAATTAATTTCTTTCATGTTTTTCTTAGGAGCTTCCACTCTTCCATCTACCCATCAGATATCCAGCACTCCATCGAAGCAGCCACCGAATCTAATCTCTATATCACCGGATCCAGTCCAGAATTACAGGCCTCTTTGCCCAGTTCATGAAAGTAGTAACCACATACAAACCAATGGCTGACAACATTTCTTTCACTTTGGAGCCGATACCCCCTATCATCGATCATCGCTACATTTCTACAAATCCAGCAACTTACAACCACATCTATCAAGGAGACCCACGCAGTGCACAGTCTCACCTTTAATTAATACAACTTTAATTCTCCCAAAAAACAACTCCACGCAGAGTATCACATGCGTCAGTCTACCGACAAAAACAACCAGTACCGAATTCACTCAAACACAACCAGTCCTTAAGTTAACAACTACCACGGCCCAGGCCCACACCATACGTATGACGACAGCCAACGTGACGTCCTCAATGAACAATCAGCCAACATTCTGTCAACAGATGCAAATCCGTTAAGAAAGACAAAAATCTTCAGACCGTGGATCAACAAGATGATGTTGACCACAGATTCCTGATTTCAGTACATGGTCAATAATATATCCAGTCATTCTTCACCCAGCTGTTCCACCGTTCCAGCACGCTCCTGAAACAGTCTGTGTCTTACGATAACAACTCTGACAATGACCATGATGCCTTCTTCCTTCCCAAGTGATTCATCCGATCATGTTTTAATATTTTTATTTTTATCCCATCAGATGTATAAAATACTTCTTAAGATTTATCAACTTTAATTTCTTTTTCAGTTACTTTCAAGCATCGTCAGAGTATTCTATTTTGGCCGTGAAAGTGGATTATTTCTGGATACTCTTCCCCACCAAAATTATCGCCATGAAGTTACTGTTATGACAAATCACAGTTTGTTATCTCGTAAGCTATAGCCACATAATCCAAGAACGCATTACTTCGCCACAGCCATGGTCTCCTATGCCTTCCTTGGAACATTTAGTTACCACTGACTATCATCCAAGCCTTCTATCCTTTTTTAACTTCTGTCCTGGTTTACAGCAGTCTCCATCATTTACAATGCTAATGAAAACTTAAATCAATCTCAAGTAATACGATATTTACCATACCCTCCCTCGTGTCTTTAGTAGCACCTTTGTCAAGCCGAATCTAAATTTTGTGTCCATTATATCGACTGCACTGATGTTTGGGACAAAAATAGTTTTCTTAATCATAACATGAAATTACTTTGCACTCAGTAGTAACGAAACATTCTATTTTCATAAACCAATCTTTAGTAAATATACTTCATTAAAAAATAAGATTTTTTGTGTACAGAAACTTGTACTATTTACTAAAAGCATACCAAAGTATGTGAAGATGCACATTTTATATCAACAGTTATAGTACAAATACTTAACGAGTGCAAATGTGTAGACGAACTCGGGTATATTATAACGAAACAATAGCGAAAGGGTTATTAATAATCTAGGCATCTACCTTACCCATATCCTAGTCTTATTTTTGGTTTTACCAATTACTTTGAACATACTGAGAGTTGGGACCATATCAAATTCATTTAATGCATACCAAACAATGACTAAACTATCTTTGAACAACAAACTGCTTCTCAGCATTTTCTTACAGTTTAGGTAATCGAACTTTATTGAAACAAATGTTGTTAACAAAGAAATATGAACCAAGACATCAGAGCTTCTAAATAGGATTTAAGGATCCAACTTCTATGTAACATTAAATTTCAGGAAGAACATTTTCATTGAGACCAAAATGTTGATGTAACTTACAGAACAAGGAAAGTTGAAAGTAAGTATTACAGTCATGTCATAGAAATGCCCCTTTACGTAACAATGAACGGGCTAATTGAAACAACAGCTTTGTACGTTAAAAATGATATTGATGCAGAATACAAAAATAAACATTTTCAGAGACAACTTAAACTGATTCGGCAAATTCATGACATTGGATATACATACAGTTTTACTAATGGAAGAATATTACAGATATTAATTTACAAAAGTATTTGATTATATGGTATTTGAGATGAATGACGAGATGTCTAGTATTCAGTACGTGTTCCCAACATTCCTAAATACACCGACTCCAAATAAATAATCATTGAAAGGATATTACATCACAGTTATTTAATCATTATTCTAATAAATCCCAATCCCTTCGGCATCAGTTGAAAGTAAAGTAAATACATCAACAGGCTCATCAGCTAAAACAATAGCATTCAAGAAGGCAGCTTATTTCACACATAAGAATAATAGACGTAAGGTTTTCTCAGAGGTTGCTAAAGCCCATAGGAGTTTATTAATAGTTGCATCAAGTGTATCCAAAACCAAGCATAACTTTAGTAAACTGAAACCGGTAAAATCACACTCTAAAAACAACACGACCAGTGAAAAACGAGATGAACTCGTGGTTTTAATCAGTGAATGTAATTTAACTGACGAAAATCCATAAGAAATATAGTCAGTGTTCTCCCTTCTGAACCTGAGGAGAATTAAGATTAATTGTTCATAGAACACAGCTAAATATAATAAATATTACGACCTATTTACACTGTGAGTAGGTATGTAACTCATGATAGTTCTTAATAAAAATGAAACTGGTGGATGAAATAGTTTTGTGTTAAACGATCCTAAGATTATGTAGTTCTAGAAAAATATGACATTTAATTTGGTTTTTCCACTATTTATAATAAACATTCGTTATTTAATGTATTTATGTATGCTCAGACTTTGAATAGTTTACATGCAAAGTGATTTTCATTTTATTATAGTCTTCACATTTCATTTGCATAATCTGTAGAACTTCCTAAATGAATATCAAATGACTTTTGAAGTGAATATTTATATTTTATTTCCCATTTTCTCTATTATATCGTTAAGTCTATGTATTATTAACAAAGTACAAATGATTAAGTTTAAGAAATGAAAATATGTTTTAAATGTTACTATAATATTTTTAATCTCTTTTTTCTCATACTTTATTTAAAATTTTCCTTTCCAGTCTTTATCCTTTATTCTTGTTGCAGGTATGATAACTTGTTCCTGCCAATGTAAACCGATGATGTTGTGTAGTTATTTTTGGGCAAAAGTCGTCCACAAATTCTTTCATTAATGCTTGCACACGCGAAAGACGCCATGTTTCTTAAACATTTCTGCAAGTGAAATTACATCAAGTTAAATGTAGGCAATCATGAAATTTTCAAAAAAAAAAAAAAAAAAAAAAACTAATTAATATAGAAATGCAATTTAACAGTTTAGCAAATTAATATAAGTAATGAAAAAACCCTAGTTAATCACTAAGTACACCTCAAGAGTGTTTATGTCATTAACACTTACAGTATAATATGTTTATCTATACACAGGCCCGGCATGGCCAGGTGGGTTAAGGCGTTCGACTCGTAATCCAAGGGTCGCGGGTTTGAATCCCCGTCGCACCAAACATGCTCCCCCTTTCAGCTGTGGGGGCATTATAATGTGACGGTTAATCCACTATTCGTTGGTAAAATAGTAGCGTCAAATTTGGTGAAGATCCATCAACAGAGGTTGAAGTTGTCATAAAAAATGCAAAAATGCTCATTTGACAACAAAAGTTAAAATTTGTATCTTCTCCATGTACCCAATAAACCTCCATACCAAATTTGGCAAAGATATATATAGACGGGTGAAGTAGTGCTAAAAGAATACAAAAACACCCAATAAAAGTACAAAGCTGAAAATCTGTTTGTACCCAATGCACAGACATAATGAACCTCCCTACCAATTTGTGTGAAAATCCATTCACACCTTACAAAGTAGTTACATGGATATAAAACAGATAGTACTATATTTTTTGTCAACAAATATAACTCAATAAAACATTTGCTTTAGAACAGTAACTTATTTTAGGTAAAGTTTATGAGATATACAAGAATTCCCCTGTAACACGTGTATATTAAAATAATGTACACTGTGGATACAAGATTTACACAAAGTTCAAGGCATTCTTCAAACAGATGCTAGGTAAACTATTAATTGTGTTCATTCATGCTTCACAGTGTTGTAGATTACATAGCTCTGAATATTTATCATAGAGAACTCTGAAACAGTTTTACAAAAAAGAAATTTACTTCTACATAATTTCTTTGAAATAGCAACACAATATTCTGCCCTTTCATTGGTTAATATTATTTTATAAATTTCCAGCAAAATATGATTCCACAAACACTAAATATTGTTTTTACATGTGCAGAGTTTATGCATTTCTTTTTGTAAATTCAGAAAAGCATTCAATGTACTTTATCTTAAGTAAATGAAATACTCATAACAACTATAAACCAAATAGAAATTAATAATTTGCAGTTGTGATCAAAAACACATTACTTAAAGTAAAATGCATATAATACAGTGCTTCTTAGTGCAGTGCATTAAATGTATGATACATTGTCATGCCTGCTGTACAAATAAATATATCAATAAACATAGATAAAAGAATTTCTGGTTACAGATGATCTTCACTTGTATCTCCTGGGCAGTTATCTGACAAGTCTGTAAAATCTGCAATGAGAAAAGAAATTTATACTTAAATATTTCTTTAAGGGTGTTCAGCCCTTTCAAAATAATTCAGCTGTTATAATTTTGGTTTTATGAAACAAGGAATAAAAAGCAAGCACTGAAAACTTTTTTTTCTAAAAATTACATAAAATATATTGTAAATAGTTTCAATGTTTTTGACAAAACATTTTGTTGATATAAGAACGTATTGTGAGTAACCTTTCTTAACCAAAGTAATATATGACAAGTTTTAGAGTTCACTCGTTCCTTCAGTAGAAAAGCTCATTGAAAGCACGTATTTGTAAATATTGTTTTCTGTGGTATTCTCTTAACAGCATTCCAGATCTGTTATTAACTTTTGTGTAAAATCGATCATACTGTTCCTTTACTTACAGATTTACATCTTACCTACAAGTAGAGAGCCACTCTGAAAATAAAAACATTTCATTAAATAAACCAATATGAAACTAGGTATATGAAGTTACCATTAACATCTAATAAATCTGTCCTTTGCAATATTCAAGACAAACGTGGTTACACATTTTATGCACAAAATCTGAAACCTGAGAATACAACCCAGTCTCAACAAAGAATCTGATGAAGATGACCCAAGAAGTTCATTGTTCACAGAAAATAATAAAGAACAGGTTACATGTGTTTAAAAAAGCTCACATTTGATGAGTGGCTTGTCCACAAAACAGTGGTGATACATTCAAGGAATTATTTTATGAGTTGAACTGAGCACAAGTTTTACCTTGTATGAAAAACACTGTCTTGTGTAGTAAGGTGGTTACTGATATAGGCAAATATAAGGTTCTGCTCTAGAACTCCAATGTATTAAGCAACAGTAACTGGGCCTACACATACTGAGCTGTCACTGTCATAATATTTAAACAACACCTTATGCCCTAACTGAGAGAATTCTGTTGTCATAACTTGCAGATGATTCAACAAAAGTTTCAAGAAAAATATTCACTAATCCTAGGTGTGTCCTTTGTCCACTGTCATAAAACTATAGAAATTGGGACTCAGAGAAAAAAATTACATTGTCCAAAAATAAAGGAGTGTGTGATAACATCTGTTATGTCTTCTGCTGTCAATGTACAATACTGTCTGAAGTGAAGAGTAGCTTCTGTCCAGTTGCCCTGTCATTGTAACCCATGCTAAAAAAGTAACTTTTGATGGTACTGAGGCATGTTTATACCTGGTACTGCAACACTAGTGGCCATCTGAGCTCCACTACTTTCCATGCTTATTTTCACAGCATTAAGAGTTCATTCTGTTAGTTGTGGCTGCCCAGAACTTCTTGCTTTCTGACATGACTGGAATGTGATCTTATTCACAGTAGCTAGCATTATTACAACTGACTTAATGATCTTTTGTTAAAATGGACAATATTTAGTTATCTGACATGATGAAAATATGGTTAATTCCCAAAATATTTTCACTCATGACATGGCTCTTTCTAATGTTAGGGACATGTATATACCTAGTGCATGGGATATTTACACCCATAAGTATTAATTTCAAGGACCAAAGTTTTCTAATTCAAATATATCAGTTTGGTGTTGCATTAAAGACTATTTTGTTCTTTTAGGATTGAATAAATTTCTTCCTCAACTTAATAACTTGTTTTTGGTTGTTACAAAACTCAATGTAAAGAAAGCATCAAACAAAATTGGGTTAAATCACTCATTTTATCTGTAAAATAACAGTGGTTAGTGTGATTATTTGAAGCATTACTATGTTTTTGTTTTCATGATTTTGGGTGATATATTTTTGAGAGACCTATATACACAAGATCCTGGATCTAAAACTATTTGGTGTATAAATATTTTCAAAAAGGTGTTGAATACCAAATACTCCAATTACAATTCTCGGGTAAATAATTATATAAACTGTAAATAAGTGCATAAGTCTCTACTAACTTAAATGCTACTTGAAATATATTTCTGCTTTCATTCTTGATACGTGTTTCTAGACTACATTTTATTATGGCAGCACAATTAAAATGATTCAATACTACAGTAAATTACAACCTACTTGCCACAAAGTAAAAGTACATGGAGATCATAACCATGCAAAGAAATATGCAAGATTAACAGATTTTTGTTTATTAAATAATTAAACTCTGTTACACTAAAAATCTGAATAATTTCCCATGAACAGTGTGGACTAATGATTAATTCTTAGAAGAAAAAAATATTGCAATTCTAAGGTTGGATAACTGTTCATGTGAAGAAGCATAATATACTTTAGTAAGAAAAACTGAAGTTTTAACACTTTACACTTTGCAAAATCTATATCATGTTTGAGTTATATTCTTTTAACTTAATCATGAAAGTTTGATAACAAAAGTACATTTTTCATGAATACATCTAGCATTTACATTTTTTTTTTTTAAAGTGAGGAAAGGTGGTTGATGGACTTTAGCTTCATAGCACCCAGCATACACTATTCTACATAGACATAGGAAGGATGATGAGCAAGTTGATAAAGCTCAAGTTCTCAGCTGGTCATCTTATAACCAACTTGTACACTGTATAAGATACACATTTACATAACAGGTCATCTTATGAACAGTGATGACGAGAAACCCACTTGTAGAGAAAAAAACATCTTATAACCAACATATACACTGTATGAGATACATTTTTATATAACACCATAGATCACTGCAACTTAAACAAAACCAAAATGTTAATGTGGATGTATTGTTTCAAATCTGTTTTGCAACATAAGAATGTAAGGTCAGCATACACATTTTACATGTAAATAACTTGCATGTTATAAAGAAACTCAAAAGCATGCAAATACCTACACATGAATGTAATCAGTTAATTACTGGGCTCTATTAGTTTAGACCTTCAGAGAGAGCTTGTTTGATTCCCACATAGCCATACTTATATTTAATAAATTTCTTAAAATAATATATAGTGTATACATAAACACCATGATAACTTCCACAATTAAACTATCTAAAGTCTTCTTGGGTCACGTTGTCAATCATTGACTTAATATGACCAAATATGTTTTCATATCACTATTTACAATTCAACAGTTCTTGGAAGTACTTCATGTTTATAAAATAAAACAAAGATATTATTTTAGTTAGTTCAACTACAGCACATTGTTTAATTTTACACAATTATATTTCAAAAATTTACAAACATTATTTTTTTACAATTTTAAATGGTACAGAAAGGTTTTTTTTCCAAACTAATTTTTGTAAATTGTTTGGGAAACCTTGATTATATTAGTCAAACTAATGTTGTAAGAGACAACACAGATAATGAAATTTTATATCAATTTCAAGTGAATAGAATCTGTAAATCAAACAGGCATCATAAAGGCAATACTATTTTGATACAAAGTGTATTGCTTCAAGTTTCAAAAGTAACAACTTAAAAACAAAATCTTAGGGACAGGAAATCACCTTGCAAAGTCTAGTGATTATACATCTTATTACTCCACAGGTACAAAAATCAAGCAATTAAATTTGTTTTCTTGTCCAGTAACATGAACTTGGAAGTTTTGTTCCAACAATTACAAGAATTCCCTTGAACCAAAAAATGTATAATGTAACATTAATTTAGTTAGAAGATGGTACCTAACACATTACCAAACAGTGTGAAGAAAAGATAAGACAGAAGTATGTATTGAAAAGCCACCTTTGTACCTCCAGGAGAAAAGGTTAAGTTAAACTAAAAAACAAATGCATGATATGAAATTAAATAGAATTTATCAATGTTATTTGGTAATTAAAGAATTTTTTTATTGTTTTGTAGATGGTATTAAATGTTACTTTATGTTTAGTATTAAATTACCATGATGCCTACTTAAAACAGCAAGGAGGAAATTGAGAATATATAACTACAGCACATAAAAATTATCATGAAGATAAAATAAACAGGTTATTTAGCATAGCTTTAAAGAAACATTTTAGACAAAATATTCATGCATTGTGTAAGAATACAGGTGATTTCCATACAATGAGTTATTACAACTGAATGAAATTTATCGTATCATTCTAAAAAAAATACTTGGTGAAAGCAAATAAGTCAATATTTTAGCATTTTGAATTTACATTAAACAGAGCATTGCATTTTGTTTTTATGCCACTATAAGTTTATTAATATATGACAATGAATACTGTTCAAAATGTCATATATTACTCTCAACAGTTTAGCCTAATTTTTGTTTAGTGTTTGATCTCAGTTTCTATGAAAACTGACATATTTTAATAACAATCATATCACAACTTTAACAAAGCTAACTTACAATTCATCAACATCTTTTATTTTCACATATTACCCTATATAACATTTGGTGAAAGTTTGGGATATTGTCTTACTAGAGGAAGAATAATCCCTGCATGAAATGATGATAGGTTAGAATTGACCTTCATCTGTAAGTAATATGGGTGTCATCAATTTTGTATCGATTTCCAACACTACTGGATGATACATAGCCCACTGTTATAGCTATTTTATGTTGATTATAATCAGAATTCCTTCTATGATGCATGAACAAACAACAACCAGTCAAATGATGCACATTTAGTAATTCCAGCCATGCACATCCTCAGTAATAGTGAAAAATCTCAACAACCCTGGCAGTTGATAGGCTTAAAACTTAAATAACCAGCTGATAGTGCACATCCACACACTACTCTGATGCTGGTGTACATTAAAAGAAATCATTCTGCAGATGAATTGAAAAATTACAGGGAACATTGTCAATAAAAAATGTTTTCCTCTGTATCACTGAAAAAACTATTGTTTATATACAAAAACAAGTTAACTTCAATATTTTGTTTTCATATTCTACTTACTTTATACATTGTGGTTTGAAATCAGATAGATGCAATGAACAGCAGTTCAGATTTAACTTCTGTCTTCCTCAACTTACAACATAATAAGCATTTTGTTTAATATCAGAACTCATCAGCTGGAATGGATGAGACACAAGAGATTCTATGTAATGCTATTTATTCATGTAGTACACAAGTTACCATTTAAATACTGAAAGCTGGCAATGTATTAGGAAGCATAACTGTCCTGAGGTGTTGGTTATTTTCATGCAAAAGGAGGAAACAATCAATAATAATTGCATTTTATACACACGTTATTCATTAATTTAATAATGACTTCCAATACTGTATAAATCAAACACCAATTAAAAAGCTAAAAACCTTTTTATACAGTTCTGTTTCAAGTACACAGCAATTACTTTATTACACAAAGCATAACAGTACCAGCCCAATCTTTATATTAAATGTTTATTGTCAGGAACATAGAGATTTTGAAGAACATTCACAGGTAAATAATACATAAATAGAGGAAAATAATTGTTTCTAATAGTGATATAAAATAAGGTGTTGTGAGCCAACCTTCATAAAATATCATTGAGGTCGTTCAAGGTCTAAAATGTCTATTACAAAGATGTAAACAATAACAAATGTAACATTCTGAACCACATATTACCCAAACTGTACTTCAAGATCAACAGTCACAGGCATAAGTCCAGCTTTCCACACACACAGTTGTACTACACATAGGTCTGAAGTACAAGGTCAGATTTCTGGATAATCAGTCCACTGCACCTTCAAAGGATTCAGAGAGATTAAAAGGTACTGGAGAAAAGCTCCCTACTTGAGGTAGCACACTGCTGCTATTGTTCCCCAGTCATCTAAAGAATAGTTAATATAGTCCACAGCATATTACCAGAATTTTCAAGCTGCTCTAACATGGTATATTGAATGGTTTCTGGATGTCATCCTTCACATATGATGGAAATAAATGTCAGTAGCTATGTGATACAGGTTCATATACTCATAACTGATGTACAAACAGATCAAAACTAAATTTCACAACCTCCAACAGTTACATTTAAAATTTAATTAAACTTTAGTATCAATGTATATGAATAAACTTGGCATCAAAACATAGTTAAACATCAAGTCTTAAGATTTTACTTTTATAAGAAAACATTTAAAACCACTCTTAATATCCCCTAGTATGAGAATTACAATATTTTTTTTCTAGGTCTTTCCTCTTCTTTCATTTATTTACAACCCTTCTCTGAAGTACAGAATTCAATCTAAATTAATCATTGTGATGTAAATATTACTCAGGGAAAGTCCAATTTTTATAGTTTTAATCTTATTTGCTAATGGAACCAAGCTAGAAAATCTAACCCTCTTCCCATGCTCACCTGTTATATCCTCACAAACTTCCAACAGTTCTCTCATTTTTTTATACTATATCAGTTATAACCAACAGAGAAGCCACGTTTTAATCCCTGCAATGATGTATAATGCTACATTTGTATCAGTACAGAATTCTGTGAACTGTCTTCAATTTGAAATTATCTCATCATATTTAGGTTGAGCAGTTAAAGGAACTGATTTAAGCCTCTCTTGTATTAGTTAGAAAAACCAGTTAAATTAAAATAGTTACAGGACACTGTTTGCATTGTATGCTATTATTCTATCTTAGGTGCATTATGTAAATAAACAAAATAATAATTTAGTTACCATCAATATAAAAAAGTAGGTATTAACTTTCACCAGCAACCAAAAACAAAAGAAATGAGGTAAAATATATTGTATTCATTATAAAAGGTATTATATTAATTGTAAAAGGTATTATATTCATTGTTTTCCATAAATATTTTTCATTTATGTGTTACAAAAGTAAATCAAATGAAAAAATTAGAAACTTTAGTTTAGACAAGTTTATATCAGTTAAGATTATGAAAACAAAAATCTTCATGAGGTATACTCATGAGTAATTTGTACATTAAATCATTCAATAAGGTAACATAAGCTTCATGTTTACCAAGCTATGGGATTGTGTGGCGGGATTATTAGTTATATATAATTCAAAAGTAAAAATTATAATAAAATTAAATATAGATGAAAGTAGCTGTGACAAGCTTTTAATTTATTTGAGATGAAGAACTGTAGTTTCCTGTTACAAACAGTAATCATTTTAGAAAGATAAAAAGGTAATTTATGTTTTTTTTCATGGTAGTTACAGGGTTGGTCAAATTGATCAAATCTGTATAGTTAGGGTGAAGAAAATGATATAAAATATACAGTATTAATGGAAAACAATGTTTGAGAACTATTTAGGATGTTTTAGAGGTTATGCAAAAGATATTTGAATATTTTCAAATGAAATGTATTTCTAATCTGAACACAAAATCACTTTAAAGTCAGAGCAGTCAATACAGTGATTCCATATATTCACTGAGAAATCTTTAATAAAATTACTTAAATAAAAAATATTATTTTTTAAAAACAAAAGACTTGCCGAAAGCTTGCCAAATTTTGTGAAGATAGACACATGAAATACATTAACTCTTACACAACAAGCTTGCTCCCAAAGACTGACCTCATAACCATTTTGAACTTATGATTTTCATGCTATAAAGTCTAATACAGTATGTGTTTCTCCATGAAATTTTGTTGATCATCAGCAAACATTACAAGATTTTCATATGCAAAATATAAGATTTTTAAGCAATGCTTTTCTCATGCACTTTTTATTCTAATGTTGACTATCCAACATGCAGAGCCATTTTGATTTTAAGATTAAAAAAACTTTAATGCATGAGAAAATGTTCATATTTCACAAGTCTTTGTAATCATCAGGTAATTATCAAATTTTTTAGAAAAAACTTTATATTTTATTGTCACTATTGTATCTCTGGACAGATGATAACCAACCTCATAACCAACATGAAAAGTTTGGAAATATATATAAATTATGTTTCTTCATTCTAGAATGACTACATTCTAGGATGAAAACATAAATGTTTATTCTAAATAGCTTAAATCTTAATGTTATACATCTAACAGATTTATTATTTTCATGTTATTGACCTTTCAACTGTGCCTAACTATTAATACAGAAGTTGCAATGATACACCACATATACACTCATGTTATCATATCCAAGAGATTAAAACTGGTCATTATATATTGACCTGTCTTTGGTGACTTCTCCTGAGCCAGTACTAGTATCAAGTCAACTGCAATCCAACACAAAGCCATCTGGTGCAAGTAGGAAGGGTACAACAGACTGGAGGAATATATCACACCTGCCAATCTGTGATAACAGTAAAGTGATAAAACTATTGATCCAGGAACCCACCATCCAAACAATAAGAAGAAAGATGTCATTGTATGGTGAAATATCCTACTCAAAATCAATCAAATAGGAAATATTGCAGCACATCCTTGGTATATGAATATCCTCAAGGGATAGCACAAGATGAAGAACCACAGTAACTTGCATGTTTATCCCCAACAATCACAGCATGGTAGCAGTGAATGAGTCCAACTGAGTGAAGAAACAGAGACACCTTGAATACATGTGCAGCCTGAGTAAGTGTGCTGGTAGGTGGTATTATCTTCATAGTAGTAACTTGGACTTCAGAAATCATTGTTGAAAATTAATAACCACGCATAATACACAATAAAAGAAAACTAAGAAAAAAAGGTTATCTTATATTCATGAAAAATTAGAATAATAATTCCACTTCAGAAGCAATAACTAAACAGCAGAATCAAGATGAAAAGAAAATGTAAAAAAATCATTAAGTTGATTTACATGATCAACTTGGTTGACCCATATTAATCATGAAGTATGTGGGAGCTCAAGGCAGTTAAAAATTATTTTCCATATATAGCACTGCACTATATTACAATAGCTATTTATGTGGGAAGAGGTAAAACACCGTTATCAGAAAATAAGTTACTTCCACCAATTTCCACTCAAATTTAATTTTAACATCTTTTAATTTTCTTTTGTCACTCTATTATGTCAAACACAAAGAATAATTCACAATTACAAACATCATAAATACATCAAAGATCGATATATTTTGGTCCTGTTTCTTGTGCATCAACAACTTTTAAGCAACTACAACATTTTGTAACAGTCACTGCAAATTCTTAACATAAACAATAACAGTATGTTTTATATCCCAGGTGTATGTTACCTGAAAATTGTTTAAATTCCTTATTAGTTCTAAACAGTTTATCACAAACTACAAAACTGTGTAGTATTTCTCAAGTATGTATTCCTTTATCAAAATGCATGGTAGTTTGTTGGGTGACCAAAACAAACTACTACATGGCACATTGTGCGTTATTAATGTATGATAGTTTAGCAATTTTCACCCTCTGTATTTTGACTGTGGCAATCCACACTATCAAATATTTTTGGTACATGTGCTACACTGGAGTCAAAAGTCATACAGGTGAATGATTTTTCTTGATTATTCATTACCAAATTTTCAGCACAAATTTACAAAATATTTTGAAATTATCCTAATTAAAGACCTTTTAACACAACAAGATATTAGCTTAATCAATTAACACACATAATGATGCTTGACAGGGCTTTACCTACTGCATGGGGGTAATGATAAGAAACTGTTAATCTAAATTCCATGGCATTACTATAAAAACTACTACCATATATTTTTTAAAATCTGGTAATTTCTGCAAATAGTCTGGTTGACTATTGATACTTTTGAACAACATACATTCCTGGTTCACTAATTTACCTGAACATCTGAACAACATACATGCCTGGTTAACTACTTTACCTGAACATATGAACAACATACATGCCTGGTTCACTAATTTACCTGAACATCTGAACAACATACATGCCTGGTTAACTACTTTACCTGAACATCTGAACAACATACATACCTGGTTAACTACTTTACCTGAACATCTGAACAACATACATGCCTGGTTAACTAATTTACCTGAACATCTGAACAACATACATACCTGGTTCACTAATTTACCTTAACATCTGAACCACATACATACCTGGTTCACTAATTTACCTGAACATCTGAACATCATACATACCTGGTTCACTAATTTATCTGAACATCTGAACAACATACATGCCAGGTTTGCTACTTTACTGACATGTCTGAACAACATACATACCTGGTTACCTACGTTACTGACACGTCTGAACAACATACATTCCAGGTTTGCTACTTTACTGACACGTCTGAACAACATACATACCTGGTTACCTACTTTACTGACACGTCTGAACAACACACATACCTGGTTACCTACTTTACTGACACGTCTGAACAACATACATACCTGGTTACCTACGTTACTGACACATCTGGAGAATGTACATGCCTGGTCTTCCAGTTTACTCATACAGCTAAACAACATAAATGCCTGGTAGACTACTGGTACATCTATAGAACACATATACACAGGGGCGTAGATTTTTTTACACCCAATGGGGGGAATGATTTTTGCAATCACTTATGAGGACTGTTCAATTTACAAATTGGTAATCTTTGATTACGTGAACCTGAAAGCTGTAAACATGCAGTCACAGAGTAATCTTGTTGCCACGATACTTGCATGTATACTTAGGCCTGCTGACTGATACTTACGAACTATCGCTTAGATCGAAAAGCTTAGAAGCAAACCCATATTAAAGATGTACATTTTGGCTACTGAAAAAGCTTACATCTAGGCCTAATTATATAAGTCGATTGGTAAGAACACGAGAACCACACGAACAAACACATAATGAACATCTGAACAGCATACATACCTGGTTCACTACTTTACCTGAACATCTGAGTAACATACATGCCTGGTTCACTAATTTACTTATACATCTGAACAACATAGATGCCTGGTTCACTACTCTTACTGATACATCTATACAACATACATGCCTGGTTGACAATTTTATTGGTACATCTGTACAACATACATGCCTGGTTGACAATTTTATTGGTACATCTGTACAACATAATGACTAGTATACTACTTTTATGATACATCTGAAAAACGTACATGTCTGGTTCACTACTTTACCTGAACATCTGAGCAACATACATGCCTGGTTCACTAATTTACTTATACATCTGAACAACATAGATGCCTGGTTCACTACTCTTACTGATACATCTATACAACATACATGCCTGGTTGACAATTTTATTGGTACATCTGTACAACATACATGCCTGGTTGACAATTTTATTGGTACATCTGTACAACGTAATGACTAGTATACTACTTTTATGATACATCTGAAAAACGTACATGTCTGGTTGGCTACTTTACTGATACCTCTGAAGACCATACGTGCCATGATGGCTGTTTCACAGACACCTCTGGACAACATACATGCCTGGTTCACTAATTTACCTATACATCTGAACAACGTACATTCCTGGTTGTGTATTTTACTAATACCTCTGAACAATATGCATGCCTGGTTCACTACTTTACTGATACCTCTGAAGACAATACGTGCCATGATGGCTGCTTCACAGACACCTCTGAACAACATACATGCCTGGTTCACTAATTTACCTATACATCTGAACAACGTACATTCCTGGTTGACACCTTTACTTGTTTATCTGTACAACATACATGCCTGGTTGACTACTGATACTTTTGAACAACATACATGCCTGGTTCACTAATCTACCTATACATCTGAACAACGTACATTCCTGGTTGACAACTTTACTTGTTCATCTGTACAACATACATGCCTGGTTGACTATTTTACTGATACCTCTGAACAACATACAACATTAAATAAAAATAATAATTATAAATCTGTACGAACAGTTTTACTCAGATATACTTTAGACTTTATAATTTTGTAATATTTATTGAGTGTAAGTCACAAAGATGTGAGAAACCAATCGAGACCTTCATGTTTGTTTATATGTGAAGTCTGACGAGATTCCCCACTATACAATTTACCTGTTGTTTTTAACCCTTAATCCCACACCCTATGGACGTATTTTTAACAATACAAAATTTACCTATTATTCTGAGCTTCTAATTCCAAATCCTATTATTGTATTTGTTAAGTAATTCTCACTTCTTGAAATACTAAATACTCAAGCCTTGTTTTTCGTGCAATTCTCTTAGTGGTTTACTTTTTACAGACTTCTTATCTTACCCTTTTATGATGTTACAGAATTCGATCTCAACAACAGTCAATGAAGACCGACTTTGAAAGCAGCTGTAGACAATATTTGAATGTGATTGTACAGAGAACATTATTTACTACTTGTTTTATACATACTGTGAACAGTGGTGTCTGTCCATCAGTTCATCTGTCGTCTGTTTATGACGGCTTCACTTCTCATGTTGAGTGTGAAAAGATACGGATGAAGTCAAAGTTCAACATTAACTTTTTAAACAACAGTAGAACAGGTATGAATAATGTTGATAAACAGGATATTCTACACTAACTTGTTACGAATTAATAACACTATTTATCAGAATGTAAATATAACAGATCAGTGTCATCCCTACAAAGAATATTTATATTTTATCTTTCGTGTCCTGTTTCTTCACTATGTTAGCGTATAAACGAAAACCATGTGTCACCGAACATTTCTCTGTGTTTTCATGAACAATCCCGTATGTTATTAGTTCTTACTACTAGATGGCGTTCGGCTTTCTCAGTACATCAGGCCATGCAGTTTTCTTGGGTGAAAATATCGACAAGCCTTGAACAAAGATAAATTTGGATGTCTTTAGTCAAAAGAATTCCCTTCTGTATGATATGGGGTTAAACTTAATCTGGAACTAAAACATAATTTGTGAGTTATAAAAAGCGGTTACCTATCACCATATTGATCTGCATTTTTATCCTATTTTTATCTTAACTGTTTTTCTTATCCAACACCAACTTGTAAGCACCTTTCACATGTTGAGTGCCCACCACATATTATATTTTAAACTTTAAGTAAAACATAATGACAAATGTATACTAACAGTTTTATTCATAAATACTTTAGACCTTATAATTGTGAATCATTCATTCAGTATATGTCAAGAATTAAAACCAATCCAGACATTCATGTTTCTTTAAATGTGAACGAGTTTCTCCAGTAGACAACCTACCTATTGATTTTTGACTCCAAATCCCAAATCCTATGATCGTAGTTGTTAACTAATTATCATTTATTCACATACTAAATATTAATGTCTTGTTTTTCGTACAATTTTCTTAGTGGTTTACTTACTGCAATCTTTTTATCTTACCTTTTTATGATATTACAGAATTTGACCTGAACAACGACCACGGCTTGTGAGTAACTTTCAGATGTAGAGTGCACACGTTTATATTAAATATTAAACTGTAAGCAAGAAATAATTCTAAGTTTATATGAACAGTTTTACTCAGAAATACTTTGTAATTTATAATTTTGTGGCATCCATTGAGTGTTAAGTCACAAAGAAAAAAGGAAATCCAATCCAGATTGGACAGAGAACGTTATCTACTACGTTTTATACAACATACTGTGAACCGTGGTGTCCGTTCATCTGTCTCCTGTTTATGTTGAGAATGAAAAGCTACACCAACGTGTTATGAATTAATAACACTGATTCATACATCAACATGTGACGTAACGGTATGTTATTGTTGAGTGGTTCTTAACATGACTGAAATACTCAATCATTACTTCTTGTAGTTGTTGGTATAAGGAATATAGGTTCAGAAAGTTTGATTAATAACACCAAAATATACCAATCATTCAAATTAATATAGAATTTTGTCTAATGAACAATTAATTTTATGTTTAAGGACATTAAAGTCATTTGTTGAAACACTACACACAAAGAGATAAAGAGACCTTTAAAACGGATTGTTTGAAACATTCTGTTTCGTATTCTATCTGAGATGTTTACCAACTTTAGGTTCCAGTTACATACAGATAATTTGAACACATTTAATCCGAGCATTTCGTTACCATTATATAACAAATACTATGCTTCATATATATTTTAATATAATTCATTCCCCATATGGTACAGCACTTATTGTACAGAGTTACAACGTTAAAATCATGGTTTAAATTATTCTCAGTTAACAGATAGCCAGATATGGCTTTACTACAGAAATAACACACACATAATATAATTTAATTTTATTTAATGTTATACTTGGAAAAATGTTTATTTCACAATATATTTTTCAACAAATTATTTACTAATATTTTTATTCAGATTTTTTGTACTCGATATAAAGTTAATAGTCGTGATTTTATTTAAATATTGATTTCAGATATTATTACATTATTATTTGTCATGTAAAATGTTGAGTTTTTTTACATATTTGTATTCATAGTTAATGGTTTGTTTTGATTTACAGAATTCTACCAAATATACTGCAGCATAATTATCTGAGATAACTTGAAATTACTGGTTCAAGTGTTAATGGAAACTATAAGAAGAAACGAAGGAGAAAAGATATTTCTGTTTGTCTGCCACATTAATTGGTTGAATTCAGAGTATTAGAAATGTTTCATTGGCAGACACAAACTTTATTTTGGTAGGACAATGTAATAAGATTCGCAAAATGTTTTTTTAGGCATCGTTTTGAAAAATATTTAAAACTATATACTCATAGAAGATTATACCAGATTATTGTACATAGTCTAAAATATCTAGTTTCATACTATTTTCGATAGAATATCTTTTGTTCTCACATAACAACTATTATTGTTCAGTGCAGCCTTCAATATGCGAAAATATTTTTGGTTCCACTAGCCTTGAAATTCTCATCTACCGCACGTTTCAACAATGGTTCATCTGCGTTGTAGCATGTAAATAAACAAGCACAACGCTTCACTGAAACATACTCTACTATCAAAGCTGGAAGCTGGCTTCCTATTTACTGTAGAACACAATCTTCAAAGTTGACAGAAAAGAAGTACCAGAAGTGTGAGGAGAGTAAAGTATCAATGGGAAATATATTTTCAGTGTAAGGAAACATCAACTTTGACACGATATCTTACCTAAAAATAACAGGAATCACATTGAGAAGCTCATATTGACTTGGTGGGGGAACCTAGATGAGCAGTCCTCGGAAAGTGTCCACAAGATGCCCTCGGAGTGTGACTTCTCTTCTTGGAGGAACGCACTTGTGGGATAACGTGTAAGTAACTAGGTACACTCTTTTTCCTATCTTGAAAGTACGGGTCACGACGTTGGGTGTAAAATGACATTTTTAATTGTAGATATCCTGGCTGGTCCACCTTCTTTCCCATGTTGGGGGGAGGGACATCGTAGCAGATACAGTACATATAAAGTTGTCCACTTTTTTTTTCCCATGGTAGAGTGGGGAGTATCTTAGTAAACACAATACATATAAATTAGTCCACCTTCTTTCTCATGGTAAAGTAAGGTGCATCTTAGTAAACACAATACATATAACTTAGTCCACCTTCTTTCCCATGGTAGAGTGAGGAGCAATTTAGTAAACACAATAGATATAAATTAGTCCACCTTCTTTCCCATGGTAGAGTGGGGAGTATCTTAGTAAACACAATACATATAAATTAGTCCACCTTCTTCCTCATGGTAAAGTGGGGAGTATCTTAGTGACACAATACATATAAATTAGTCCACCTTCTTTCCCATGGTAGAGTGGGGAGCATCTTAGCAAACACAATACATATAAATTAGTCCACCTTCTTCCTCATGGTAAAGTGGGGAGTATCTTAGTGACACAATACATATAAATTAGTCCACCTTCTTTCCCATGGTAGAGTGGGGAGCATCTTAGCAAACACAATACATATAAATTAGTCCACCTTCCTTCTCATGGTAGAGTGGGGAACATCATAGTAAACACAATACATATAAATTAGTCCACCTTCTTTCTCATGGTAGAGTGGGGAGCATCTTAGTAAACACAATACATATAAATTAGTCCACCTTCTTTCTCATGATAGAGTGGGGAGCATCATAGTAAACACAATACATGTAAATTAGTCCATCTTCTTTCCCATGGTAGAGTGGGGAGTATCTTAGTAAACACAATACATATAAATTAGTCCACCTTCTTTCCCATGGTAGAGTGGGGAGTATCTTAGTAAACACAATACATATAAATTAGTCCACCTTCTTTCCCATGGTAGAGTGAGGAGCATCTTAGTAAACACAATATATATAAATTAGTCCACCTTCTTTCCCATGGTAGAGTGGGGAGTATCTTAGTAAGCACAATAGATATAAATTAGTCCACCTTCTTTCCCATGGTAGAGTGAGGAGCATCTTAGTAAACACAATAAATATAATCAGTGATGTCGAGAAACCCACTTGTAGAGAAATATATATGCAAAAACGGCTCGCTTAGGTTGAGAACATATTTTACATAGAAGAGCGAACAACGTTTCAACCTTCTTCGGTCATCGTCAGGTTCACAAAGAAAGAGGTAACTGACCGGAACCTGACAACATGTTTGAAAGGGGTTGTGTAACTGAAAGATGAAATGTAGAGGGCGTTGTTAGATGTTTGAATATATAATTTTATTTATTTTGTTATATTAATATAGGTATAAAGGCGTTCCCTTATATTGGTTTATTTTGGGTTTTAGTTGTTGTATAAATAAGGCTTCTTTAATTTTGCGTTTATGTTTGTTTCTTTATTTAGTATTTGAGTGTTTTCTATGGTTATGTTGTGTTTATTTGACTTGCAGTGTTCGAAAACCTGTGAAAGTGACTTTTTATGTTCTTTCAATCTGGTTTCCATTTTTTTACTTGTTTCTCCAATATAGAATTCGTGGCAGTTATCACATTGTATTTTATAAATAATGTTGGTGTGGTGTTTGTCAGTGTAGTTTTTACATAGTATAGAATCAGTTTTGTGCCTGATTTTTGAATAAATTTGGTATTAACTGGAATGTCGTATTTTGTTACTACTTTTTGCCAAATGTTGGTTATTTGTTTGCTGATGTCAGGAATATATGGTATACAGCAGTATATGGTTTCGTGATTTTTTGATTTGTGAGATGCATTTACTTTAGTTGGTTGATTTTGCTTTCTGTCTAGATGTTTGCGTATAATGTTTTCTACGGTTTGTGGAAGAAACTTATTGATGTTGATAAAGTATTGTTTAATTTTGTCTGATTCATCGTTAATTTTATCTGGTGAGCATTGGTTTTTGGCTGTGTTTATTTGGTTTCTTGGTATGTTGAGTTTTCATTTTGTTTCATGTGCTGAGTCCCAAGGAATGTATAGTCCAGTATGGGTGATTTTTCGGTGGATTTCTGTTTTGAATTGTGTTTCGGTTCTTGTAATTTTGAGGTTAAGAAATGATACTTGATTGCTTTCTTCCTGCTCATTGCGTTCTTCCTCTCTATACTATGTAAAACCTACACTGACAAACACCAAACCAACGTTATTTATAATATACATTGTGATAACTGTCACGACTTCTATATTGGAGAAGCAAGCAGAAAAATGGAAACGAGATTCAAAGAACATAAAAAGTCACCTTCACACGTTTTCGAACACTGCAAGTCAAATAATTACAACATAACCATAGAAAACACACAAATACTAAATAAAGAAACAAACATAAACAAACGCAAAATTAAAGAAGCCTTACTTATACAACAACGTAAACCCAAAATAAACCAATATAAAGGAACGCCTTTATACCTATATTAAATGTAATAAAATAAAATTATATTATATATTCAAACATCTAACACCGCCCTTTACATTCCGACACCCAGTTACACAACTACTTTCAAAGATGTGGTCAGCTTCCGGTCAGTTACCTCTTTCTTCGTGAACCTGACGATGACCGAAGAAGATCGAAACGTTGTTCGCTCTTCTGTGTAAAATATTTTCTTAACCCAAACGAGCCGTTTTTGCATATATATTACAATACATATAAATTAGACTACCTTCTTTCCCATGGTAGAGTGGGGAGCATCTTAGTAAACACAATACATATAAATTAGTCCACCTTCTTTCCCATGGTAGAGTGGGGATCATCTCAGCAAACACAATACATATAAATTAGTCCACCTTCTTTCCCATGGTAGAGTGGGGAGCATCTTAGTAAACACAATACATATAAATTAGTCCACCTTCTTTCTCATGGTAGAGTGTGGAGCATCTTAGTAAACACAATACATATAAATTAGTCCACCTTCTTTCCATGGTAGAGTGGGGAGCATCTTAGTAAACACAATACATATAAATTAGTCCACCTTCTTTAGTAAACACATGGTAGAGTGGGTCCAGCATCTTAGTAAACACAATACATATAAATTAGTCCACCTTCTTTCCCATTTCCATGGTAGAGTGTGGAGCATCTTAGTAAACACAATACATATAAATTAGTTCTCCTTATTTCCCATGTAGAGTGGGGAGTATCTTAGTTAACACAATACATATAAATTAGTCCACCTTCTTTCCCATGGTAGAGTGGGGAGCAGCTTAGTAAACACAATACATATAAATTAGTCCACCTTCTTTCCCATGGTAGAGTGGGGAGCATCTTAGTAAACACAATACATATAAATTAGTCCACCTTCTTTTCCATGGTAGAGTGTGGAGCATCTTAGTAAACACAATACATATAAATTAGTCCTCCTTATTTCCCATGTAGAGTGGGGAGTATCTTAGTTAACACAATACATATAAATTAGTCCACCTTCTTTCCCATGGTAGAGTGGGGAGCATCTTAGTAAACACAATACATATAAATTAGTCCACCTTCTTTTCCATGGTAGAGTGTGGAGCATCTTAGTAAACACAATACATATAAATTAGTCCACCTTCTTTCCAATGATAGAGTGGGGAGCATCTTAGTAAACACAATATATATAAATTAGTCCACCTTCTTTCCCATAATTGGGTGGGGAGCATTTTTCTCAACGCGATACATCTAAACGGGTCCACCTCTTTCCCTATGATAGGGTGGGAAACATCCGAACTAAAACATCACATCTAAAGTAGTCCACCCTCTTTCCCATGATTGGGTTGGGGGCATCCTAGCCAACACAATACATCTAAACTGATCCACCTCTTTTCCATACCAGATCTCCAAAGAACCAGCCTGCAGGAGATGGTAGGAATGGAGTTTCTCGGCCGACTGGTATATTCATTGGCTGCTACAGCTCCTTCTGAAACAAGATAAACCTTTTAACACAGTTGAGATGTCTTCTCTGTTCATTTGCCTTAGAGATTTTTCTCTTTAGACAATTGCCATCTTGGCTCATAAGATTTCTCATAGTTCAGCATGTGTCTTCCAACAATCTTAGAAACACTAACTTCCTATTTTCTCGTTCTCTCTGTGGTATTTAAAAATTGTTTTGTAGATTTACTAGTTTTTAATAACAGAGATTTGCTTTGTTTCTCGAATTACTTTTTCTTCAATTTATTAACGTAGAAGTCCATATCACTATTTCTCTATCCTTTGTGAGAGAAGAATGTTTACACATAAGTGAAATTTCAACAGTGGCGAGGAGATGAAAGTTACGTGTTGATGACGTGACACCCACTTTTCATATATTAGTGAACACCATTCTGTAGCCTGCAACTTCATTCACATATATTTGACACTCTTTCATCCCTTCGATGTCAATAGGAATTTCAGCAGAAGGTCAGCTTGTTTGTTTACGTTCATCTACTTCTAAGGCTATGTGAAACCCCCACTGAGGACAGTATTCGACCATCCTCTCTTTATGTGGGCTTAATTTCTCATGTATATTCTATTCCAGGTCTTTTTCCCTCTTTCACAATCCCGTTTGTATAAATCTAATCCTGATGTATTATTTGTTTTGCATCAGTTACTTACATCTGCATACATACTGATCTCTTTTTACACCAACTACATTTCCAGGACTATATGTTTGGTCCTCGTAGTCTTGCTGATTTACTGATTAAGAATTATAGTTAATTTTACATGCACTATCTAGATTCACAAACTGTGGTATAAATTTTGAATTTTTGGAAAGCTGACCCATTTATTCAGTTCAACTACCCAGTACACAATTACCCTGTCTTTTCCTGAACCTTCTTTGTTTGCCTCCTTGTGAACCTCATACTATCACCCTAAATAAATGTGTAAACTATATAATTCCTTAAAATTTTAAAAGGCCTAACAAATATTGAAAAAGTGTCTGGGCGTGTTAAACCACAGTATTATTTTACCAATTTTCAATAGAAAAAAGTTCAAAATTTGAAGGAAACAAGAACAACAAAAGACATTAAAAAGTGTCAGTCTTTATCATTACCAAAACAACCTTAATCAATCAAAGGTGAAAGGAAAGTGTAGTGAGTGTTTAAAATAATACCATAATTTACACCTAGAAGAAAGCATTGAACGTTGAAAGTAAGCCATGGAATGCTTTGGGGAAGGAAAAAGTGGCACTGTTTAATCCATTAAGGGCTTCTCAAAGCGTTAAAAAATAGAGTAAGTATAGATGGATTAGAAGTAAGAAAAGATAGGTTAACACTATTCTTGGCTTACGCACGAACAAGATGCCAACAAAACTCAAACTTTTGTTTGTTTGTTGTTAAGCACATAACTACCCATCTAGCTGTAAATGCCCACTATACGTTTCGAAACCACGTTTCTTGAGTATTAATACTGCAGGCATACTGCTGTGTCAATGGTTGACTTGAAACGTTTTAATTCACATGAATACAAAATAGGTAAATTACATGCTGAACTAGACATTTTTAACACCATAAAGGCACAGAAAATAAATACAATTTACAATATGTAACAAAATTCTTTAGGTTCACAATCAGTGAGCAGTATTCTTCCTAATAAGTGTGCAAAGGTATGGAAATAATTTCTAAAGTATATGGAAATAATTTTGTACTTTAGAAATTTGGGAAACTTGTGAGACAGAAAAAATGAAAAAGGGAAAATACTGAGAAGTAAAAGAAGAATTGAGAGCGAAGTAAGGGAGTAGAAAATGGTAAAAAAGAAACTGTATATTGACCATTGTCACTGAAGATGTGCTGTTATGGTATTGGTGTCAAAACAGTCAGAATAGAAAACGAATAATTTTAGGAGGCTTGGTTGAAGGTATGGAAAATTATTTTATTATTTGTAAAAAATGTTTATTCCATCTTCACTGTCTGATAAATAGAATATAACAATATTCTTCAGGTTAAGCAGTTTCCTTCTATGACAGCTCAGCATGGCCAAATGGTTAAGGCACTCGTAATACTTCAGTTGTTGCTCATCCTGTACTTTATATATAATGTGGATTCAATAGTTTGAACATTTTAGTAATGTTTTCTGGTTACCATCGCACGTAATAATGACTACGCAAATAATGTACGATAGATCAGTTGTTGTTCATTCTGAAGGTCATATCTCAATGTGTCAGGTTCTAACTGATCCTTACTTGTTGTTCATCCTGTACTACATATCTCAATCTACCAGGTTCTAACTGATCCTTAGTTGTTGTTCATCCTGTACTACATATCTCAATCTACCAGATTCTAACTGATCCTTACTTGTTGTTCATCCTATATTACACATCACAATCTACCAGGTTCTAACTGATCCTTACTTTTTGTTCATCCTGTACTACATATCTCAATCTACCAGGTCCTAACTGATCCTTACTTGTTGTTCATCCTGTACTACATATCTCAATGTTCTAACTAATCCTTAGTTGTTGTTCATCCTGTACTACATATCTCAATCTACCAGGTTCTAACTGATCCTTACTTGTTGTTCATCCTATATTACACATCACAATCTACCAGGTTCTAACTGATCCTTACTTTTTGTTCATCCTGTACTACATATCTCAATCTACCAGGTCCTAACTGATCCTTACTTGTTGTTCATCCTGTACTACATATCTCAATGTTCTAACTAATCCTTAGTTGTTGTTCATCTTGTACTACATATCTCAATCTACCAGGTTCTAACTGATCCTTAGTTGTTGTTCATCCTGTACTACATATCTCAATCTACCAGGTCCTAACTGATCCTTACTTGTTGTTCATCCTGTACTACATATCTCAATGTTCTAACTAATCCTTAGTTGTTGTTCATCTTGTACTACATATCTCAATCTACCAGGTTCTAACTGATCCTTAGTTGTTGTTCATCCTGTACTACATATCTCAATCTACCAGGTTCTAACTGATCCTTACTTGTTGTTCATCCTGTACTACATATCTCAATCTACCAGGTTTTAACTGATCCTGGTAATGCCCCTGTCCTCGGAAAACAGAATTCAACCACATAACCAAGTAAATAGAACAAAGAAGCAAGTTCTCTGGATTTTACATCGAATTAGATCAAATGTATTTCAGATATTGTCACATTTACAAACCCTTATTGGCTGCTGTAACGCAGCTAAATAATAGGTGTAATTAAATGGTAACACGTGAGGCAGTAAAGTAAAGGTTGATCTGAAGGACTGTAGCGCCATACTTGATCAGAATATTGAAACAAGCTGTGTACATACATGTAGATGTTGTCATTCGGAGTAAAGAAGACAACCATCAACTGTTCAACAAGAAATTGATAAAGTAAAGGTTGATCTGAAGGACTGTAGCGCCGTACTTGATCAGAATATTGAAACAAGCTGTGTACATATATGTAGATGTTGTCATTCGGAGTAAAGAAGACAACCATCAACTGTTCAACAACAAACAAACTGTGTGATTAAACCATATCTTATTAAGTTGGTTAATCAATTTTCAGAATTTAAATGGAACGATGATTCAATGTGATATGTTACAAAGAATGTTATCATGTTTATATAAAAATCAAGTCCACATATGAAGTTTGAAAGAAAAGTATTAAAGTACTTTTGTTGTAAGATTATGTCTTAGTATGTAGTTAATAAGTAAATACATGTGTACTTTTGTAGGGTTAAACATCAATTTATGGTTAAGTTAAGAAGTGGTAATAAAAGTACTTATGTAAGTATTTGATATTTTTAATTTTGATGACATCTTTTGTAATACATGGGCGAAAGAACTGGGACAGATCCCCAAAACTTTAGCCATAGCTATCACTGGCTTGTAAATGATTACTAGATGAAGGACAGCCAGACAGTAGTAACCGCTGTCTATTCAGTTACTCTTAACCGAATATTGGGATTGTATGTTTCTATCAAAACGTATCACAATTGGAGTTTTCAGTAATCAGTAGTATATCGCAACATGAATCTTGGATCTTCCAATGCACAAGCTAATCTCTAGGTCGCACCCGGCTCGATCTTATGCAGGACTAAGTACGACTGTACGAGTAACATGTGAATATTCAGATATTTAGAGCTAAAAGATTAATAGTGGTCTAAAAGTATCTGTAATTTCGATCTGAACATTTTATTATAAGTTTTATCTGGTGAGACAATTCATCAATTTATAAACAAAAATCAGAGAATTATTTTACGTGTGTCTGTTTCGATGTGATCATAGTTTCATTTGATATGCAACTTATAATATAAAACAAAAAATGAAATATCATATGCATATAGATGAACAAACTACTGATAATATGAAATACTTTAGGTTTAACATCACACAGTACACATGCTGTTTTGAAAACATAATTCAGCGGAAGAAAACAAAGTCACATGTATATTTTGAAACGTATTTTTAAACAAAGTTAATACAGAAACTTTTAATAGTAACCTTATAAAATTAGGTTATTATAATTATTTTATACCTTCTGTGTTCCATGATTCAACTTTATTGTCTCTTTCTCGACGCGAACAGAAGCGTCTAAGTCCGACTCACTTCTATAAAATTTCGGCTTTCTTAAAAGATGCGTTGTAAACACAAACCGAAAGTGACAAAAAAAATAAATTATTGTATTAATGAACAAAGTTAACTTATTTTTTAACAATGAATATAGACTTTGTAAATAAAAATTGTTTTTTGAGAAAAAAAAGGTTAGTAAAAATGGACAATTTTAATAATGTACAATTAACAAAAATTTGATTATGAAGTAGCAATATTATAACTTAATATATATGTGTATATATATATATATATTATTTAAGTGCAAGTTAGTTTTTATACAAGTTGAAAAACATGTGATAAACCAAGAAGCCTGTTGAAACTTAAAACTTCATTTAGTGTTTACTTTATCTTGTTTTAACTTGCTAAGAACAAAATTCTTTACATTAACTTTGTTTTTAAGCTGGCAAAGCACAATTATAATTAATTACACTTGTTATAAGACGTTAGTATTAGATCTATTGTATTTTGTAACACTACATTCTTATTCGGTCTTTGGGGGGGTTTGATGGATAAAAAGATTGTATAACAGTATTTTAACCTTATTAAATGTAAATAACATTTCTCTGTGTGTGTTCTTATAGCAAAACCACCTCGGGCTATCTGCTGTGTCCAGTTGGGACAGCGGTAAGTGACATTTCTGAATGAGATGGATTGAAATACACAAACTATTGAACAACATTGAAGGTCATATTTCTGTCAGAGATGATTATTACAAGTCTGTCAAACAGTAACTACCTTTCTAAATGTCTATCATTTAATATGGAAATGATAACTCGTATTCTCACCGAAATGTCATGTCGCTTTACATTTTATGTATATAAAATAAAAAAAAAAGATATTTTTTCTCTATTCACTGTTCCACCTTCTAAATTAACAAAAGTGTCATAGAACTACCCTGATTTATTTGTCCGAGCATCAGTGTCAAGTATTTATAATCGGACAGCTGCTTTGACCTCATTCCTACTCAGTTGACCAGAACAACAAACTGCTCAGCTAGTTATAATTGAAAGTAATTAATTTCGTCAACGTAACCTAACTAGTAAAACATTACATTAATAAATGTACAGAGTTAAAAAATAGCTAAGAATGATAATACGGTTAATCCTAGGATTAAAAAATAACTCAGAAATATCATTATGACATTTAGAAGCTGAATATTGAGTAATTTATCATTGGTTGGTTGGTTTAATCCAACATTTGTTGGATTTATTGAGTCTTGGAAGTTTAAGTTGTCTTTATTAATAATTAAGTAAAGCAGGTGAAAGTAATTTGCTTCAGTTTAAATTATCTAAGTTTTGAATAAGGCTGAATAGGAAATGAGATTTCTTTCCATATGTATATTTTAATTTGTAGTACATTTCATATTCCTGTCTTATTAATAAGTGAATGTTGTTTTTCACTTTTTTATCTTCAGTTTAACATTTGTGAAGAATAGATGCAGATGACTTAATACAGAGAAAAGAGATGGAATTTAGAAATAAATATAATACATTGAATAGTTATATAGTTTAAAGTAACATTTAGGGTGGCTTAAAGCTATGAAATAGGTTAAAAAGTAATTTATCAAAATAGTTTATTAAAAACATAAAATCCCAACAAGGTGCCATTTGTTCCTAGAAGGCTGTAGTTAAATATCCTTATCTGAGAAAGTGCTGCCCTCTACTAGTGATAACAATAACTCATTTCATAAACCAATCACAATTATAAAAACAAGTTTTGCTGGTATCTTGACATTTTTCTTTTAAATTTCTAACATTATGCCTTCTTGTGTTCACAATATAGCAAAGATATTACAAGCTTTTATCCTACTAATCCCTTGGATAATTTTACATACTAACAGTGTATTTGTCACATAATAGTAGAATTAACATGTTAACTAGTGGTTCAGGCATGGGAACTCAATTTGTAATATACAGGTTGCAGGTTTGAATCCCTGCTACCAATCATGCTGATCCTTTATTTGCTTTAGGAACAAGATATCTGTATGTAATCTTTCTTGGCTAATACAAAATGTCTGAACATGTATAGTTAAAAAAAAAGATGACATATAAGCATTGTTTAATGAAATTTAGTCAACTTATTCTAACTTTGGTAGTGAGGAAAGCTGTAGCATACTAGTAAATAAAAACTGATGGAATTTTGACAAGCCATAGTTTTAGCTTAGTTTGTTGTATACATAGATCAAACTGAAAGAAACTTAAAATTTAGAATGAAAAAAAAAACAACTAAAATGTTGGGGAAAAAAAGGTAATTCCTACATTATGTGAACATCCATATTATATCAGTTGTATCATACATTGAAAAGAACTGTTATTTTTGATCAACTGAATGAAATAACAGCTGGAAATATTAGATAATATACAAAAGAAATGAAAGTGAAAGTAATAATAAATAAAGATAAAGGGTTGGCAAGTCAACCAGTATATGAATGGCATGTTTTTCTGAAAGTTCAGTATATAGATTAAATACTTATGTGATAAGTGGCTTTTACATATTTATTGTTTACATGTATAGTACCTGGTTTCAGACTATTTAAACTTTCAGAGAAACATTGATCACTTGAGTGCCTTATTTAAACTGCATCCTTGTTATTTGTGGAGTTCCTGAGAGTCAGTGTTTGGGCTTTCGTTCTTTCATATTTACATTAATTATATTGATAGAGGCATGTCATGAGAGTTTACTGAGTTATATTCAAAATTTAATTAAATTACTTTTATTATCATGGAATATAAACTTGGTAACAAAACTTAGCTTGTAATACAAATTTGGAAACTATATAGTTTTAATTTGCTAGTTTTATGAGACAAGATTTAAAAATGTCTTCAATTTTCCATTGTTTCAGAATTGTGATGTTTTACCTTTTAGTATTTCCCTTTTGTTATTTATTTACCACATCTACAAGAAGTACAAAATTTAACATAAGTTGCTCATTATAATATTGTTATTACTCAGACAAAGTATAATTTTCATAGCCTACAATCTTATTTGATTACAGAGTGATAAACTAGAAAATCAAGTCCCTTTAGCCACACCCACACATTACATTTTCTCTTTCACAAGCTTCCAATATTTATTCTTATTGATTTTTAAAACTATATTACTTATAACCAATAGAAATCCAAATATTTAATCTAACACACTGCATATTATGTTACATTGTTTTCTGTATAGCAGTTTGTCTATTTTGCTTCCAGTGTAAATTTTATTCCAACAGGAAACACATTGGCAAGTTTACCTAAATTTTTATTAGGTTTATTAAATAGTAAGAAAGCCTGAAAATTTGTATAGTCCTAGGGCAATGTGTGCTTTTAGCATGTTATTTTGTATTCTTTGTTATATTTTGATTAACGAACAATCATTTCGTGAAGTAATACCATTATAATAATAGTTAGTTTTAATTGAGAGTTGATAAAAGATACCCATTTAAGTACTATATTTCTGGTTTTCATGTGTATTATTTATTATTATAAAGGTAAATAAAATATAAGTTTTAGATTACGCTAAATAGATAAAAAACATTTTATTACGTCTCCAATTCTGGAAATTGCTCAGTGGATTCAGATTCCACTGTAGCCAGGTTTGCTTATATTTCAGCAGGTAAGGTTAGGGTTGGTTTAGGTTTAGAGTTAGGTTTGGTTAGGCCAGGCCTTGGGTTAGGTAAGAGCCAGGGCCTTAGGGTCAGGCTAGGGTCAGGCTAGGGTCAGGTTAAGGCCAGGCCAGGCAGGCCTAGGCTGATGCCTTGGTTCATGCCAGGCTCTCACGCCATGCCAGGCCTAGGCCAGGCCAGGGTCATGCCAGGCTCCAGGCCAGGCTGGCTGCCAGCCTAGATCAGGTCAGGCCAGGCCAGACTCTGGCTGGTTAGGGCCTGGTCAGGCCAGGCCAGGCCAGGCCAGCTAATCAGGCAAGGCCAGCCAGTCAGCTCAGCCAGGCCAGGCCAGGCTTGCCATGCCAGGCCCAGGCCAGGACAGGCAGGCCAGGGCCAGGCCAGGACAGGGCAGATCAGGCCCAGGCCAGGACAGGGCAGGCCAAACCCAGGCCAGGGCCAGGGCCGATTACAGGCCAGGCCAGGCCAGGCCCAGGCCAGGCCAGGCCAGGCCAGGCCAGGCCAGGCCATGCCAGGCCAGGCAGGCCAGGCCAGGCCAGGCCCCATGCCAGGCCAGGCCAGGCCCAGGATTGCTGCCAGGCCAGGCCAGTCAATCAGGTCCGGCCAGTCAGTCAGGCAGGGCCAGGCCAGGCCAGGGCCAGGCCAGGCCAGGTCATGCCAGGCCAGGCCAGGCCAGGCCGCACAGCAGGCAGGCCAGCGAGGCCAGGCCGAGGCCCAGGCCAGGCCAGGTCCAGCCAGTCAGTCAATCAGGCCAGGCCAGGATAGCCCAGGCCATGGCCAGGCCAGGCCAGGCCAGGCCAGGCCAGGCCAGGCTCAGGGCAGGCCAGGCCAGGCCAGGGCCAGGCCAGGCCAGGTCAGGCCAGGCCAGGCCAGGCCAGGCCAGGCCAGGCCAGGCTAGGCCAGGCCAGGCCAGGCCAGGCTGGTCAGGCCAGGCCAGGCCAGGCAGGCCAGGCAGACTCAGGCCAGGCCAGGCCAGGCCAGGCCAGGCCAGGCCAGGCCAGGCCAGGGCAGCAGGCAGCCAGGCCAGGCCAGGCCAGGCCAGGCCAGGCCAGGCCAGGCCAGGCCAGGCCAGGCCAGGCCAGGCCAGGCCAGGCCAGGCCAGGCCAGGGCAGGCCAGGCAATCAGGCCAGGCCAGGCCAGGCCAGGGCCAGGCCAGGCCAGGCCAGGCCAGCCATGCCAGGCCCAGGCCAGAACAGGCAGGCCAGGCCAGGCTCAGGCCAGGCCCAGGCCATGCCAGGCTCAACCAGGCCAGGCCAGGTCCAGGCCAGGCAGGCTGGCCAGGCCAGGCCAGGCAGGCCAGGCCAGGCCAGGCCAGGCTCAGGCCATGCCAGGCTCCAGGCCAGGGCCAGGGCCAGGCCAGGGCCAGGCCAGGCCCAGAGCCAGGCCAGGCTCAGGCCAGGCTCAGGCCAGGCCAGGCCAGGCCAGGCCAGGCCAGGCCAGGCCAGGCCAGGCCAGGCCAGGCTCAGGCCAGGCCAGGCCCAGGGCCAGGTCAGGCTCAGGCCAGCCAGGGCCAGGCCAGGCTCAGGCCAGGCCAGGCCCAGGCCAGGGCCAGGCCAGGCCAGTCAGGCCAGGCCCAGGCCAGAACAGGCAGGCCAGGCCAGGCCTAGGCCGAGGCCCAGGTCATGCCAGGCTCCACGCAAGATCAGGTCAGGCCAGGCCTAGGCCAGGCCAGGCCAGCCTGGTCAGGCAGGGCCAGGCCAGGTCACATCACGCCAGGTCAGCCTCAGAGCCAGGACAGGCCAGCCTAGCCAGGCCAGGCCAGGCCAGGCCAGGCACAGGCAGGCCAGGCCAGGGCCAGGCCAGGCCAGATCAGGCCAGGCCAGAGCCAGGCCAGGCCAGGCTCAGGCACAGGCCAGCCAGGCCAGGCCAGGCCAGGCCAGGCAGTCAGTCAGTCAGTCAGTCAGTCAGGCCAGGCCTCAGGCCAGGCCAGCCAGTCAATCAGGCCAGGCCAGCTCAGTCAGTCAGGCCAGGCCAGGCCTAGGCCCAGGCAGGGCCAGGCCAGGCCAGTCATGCCAGGCCCAGGCCAGAACAGGCAGGCCAGGCCAGGCCCAGGCCGAGGCCCAGGCCATGCCAGGCTCCCCAACCAGGCCAGGGCCTTAGGCCCAGGCCAGCCAGGCCAGGCCAGATCAGGCCATGCCAGGCCAGTGGCCAGGCCAGGCCAGGCCAGGCCAGGCCAGGCCTGGGCTGCAGGCCAGGCCAGGACAGGCCCAGGCCCAGGCCAGGAGAGCGAGGCACAGGCCAGGCCAGGGCCAGGCCAGGCCAGGCCAGGCCAGATCAGGCCAGGCCGGTCACGCCAGGCACAGGCCAGGCTGGCCAGGCCAGGCCAGGCCAGGCCAGGCCAGTCAGTCAGGCCAGGCTCAGGCCAGTCAGGGCCAGGCCAGGCCCAGGCCAGGCCAGGCAGGCAGGCCAGGCCTCCAGGCAGGCTCAGGCCAGGCCAGGCCCAGGCCGAGGCCCAGGCCATGCCAGGCCCCTCTCCGTCATGCCAGGCTCCACGCCAAGCCAGGCCAAGCTTCCAGGCCAGGCCAGATTCCAGGGTCATGCCAGGCCAGGCCAGGTCTGTTTAGGTCAGGCCAGGCCAGGCCAGCAACGCCAGGCCTAGACTCCAGGCCAGAACAGGGCAGGCCAGGCTTAGGCCAGAACAGGCAGGCCAGTTAGCCAGGCCAGGCTCAGTCAGTCAGGCCAGGCCAGGCCAGCAATGCCAGCCTTAGGTCAGGCTAAAATGGGCCAGTTAGGCCAGGCCAGGTCAGTTAGGCCAGGATTAGGTCAGGGCTCTGTGCCAGGTTTAGGCCAGGTTAGGTTAGCAATGTTAGGTTTAGGGCAGGATAGGGGTTAGTTTAGGTAGGTTAGGTTAGGCCAGGTTAGGTTAGGTTAGGTTAGTTAGTTAGGTTTAGGGTAGGTTAGAGTTAGGTTAGGTTGGTTAGGTTAGGTTAGTTAGGTGAGGTTAAGGTTAGGTTAGATTAGGTGCAATGGTAGGGAAAAATGCAGAATTAGTTGTACTTATCAAAAGTGATCCCTGCTTTGCAGAGTTTTTCCTGTTTTTCTTCATTGTGAACACCTGGCAGTCAGATACTTCAAGCATGATATATTGCTTGATTTCTAACTAATACAAACTGAGAAAGACAACAATAAAATGGAACCATAATATTATTGAATATTTGCGTATAGTAACTAAGGAGACGAAATCTTAAAGTAAGAATCGAACTGTGCGAAGAAAGAACTAAATTTTATAGTGTATATAATGGGTACTTCGATCAGTATAATTTGTCGGTATAAAGTTTGTATAAGTATTTTGATTGTTTTTCTGATAAGTTCTTTGTATAAATCTGAATTAAATTCTTGTAGTAAGAGACGAAAGTTAGACAACTCGTAAGTAACATTTACGTCACTATATAACCTATGTGAAGCTAAGTAATTAGAGTTTGCAAACTTTGGGCTGATTTAGAAAGCGTCATAGTGAATAGTACAGTGAAAGTGAATATTTTATAAGAAAAAAGATTCTATTTTACAGCAAGTGCTACGGGCGAAAAGTGTTCGGATTGTACTGATATACAATGTATTTTTTATCAATTAAATGTGGTATTATTTGTTGAAAAATATTTTTTTAAAGAAGAACTCCATTCCTTAAAACTATATAAATTACACCATTATAGATATAATCACATTTTCAGGTTCAGTCCCAGTGAAAGGTCGAATATTGGACTAAGCGGCTCATGTTTCCCACAACACTTACAAACGAAATTTCCAAGGGTAATAAAATTGTAATTAAAATGTGTAAAAATATTTATTATATGGTTCAAAGTTTCGCCGGTTCAGTAAACACTGTAGGACAGTGCTTCCCAACCAGATAACATATTTTTTTGTCGGCCATGTAGGGTTCATGCAACTTTTAGTTTATTGTAATATTTTTTCTTTTCCAAATGTTTCGTTTTTGTTTACATACTATTAAAAACTAATTATAAAAATTTGTTTTGGCCATCTTCACCTTTATTCTTAAATAAATAATTACTGTGAGGTGTGCGAGAACATTAAAATTTTTTTTAGAGGTGCGGGTTATAAAAAAGGTTGGGAACCACTGGTGCAGGATCTGATGTCGCAGGTTTCAGTGCTACTGCTCATCCATTTTATGTATGTCGAATTTCGCAGCATATGTGTATGAAGGTGTTATATGTGCACTTGGTCATAAAATTTACTGTTCTCTTGTTTTAAAGTTGTCAAGTGTTGAATGTGGTATAATGTGGTGTTAAATTTACCTTTGTTGAGACAATAACACAAATGCAGTAGGCCTAACTACGTTATTGGCCTACAAAACTATGCTATTTCGGCTACCGTACGTTACTGTATCATATACACATGCATATTACTATTTATTTATTAATGTTTACATTTTAGTTGTATTTCTTAAAACATAAAAAGTAAATGAGAAATACATTGATTTCAAGGACTTCATGAAGTATAGTTTAAGAAACCACGAGTATCACACAATCTTACAGTTTGTTTTATCACTGTTAGTAAACTGTATATACCTTTCAAATTTAAATATTTGTTTCTTAGTAGCATCTATTTGTTTACTTTAATATAATCTTAAAATATTTGTGGTTCTCCTATTTTTATATTTTATATAATACATACATATAGTGTATATAAATATATATATATAAGGTTAAAGTCGTATGTACAGAATAAATCTACAGACGACAAATAAAACTTGTCACATTTAAATCTTGTTGTTCTGAGATCTACACAGACAAATCGTCATACACGTGATCGCGAAAACAACCCTTTATTTATAATATAGGTACAATTTCTTTATTACATTTAAATGATACAATTTCGTTTTCATAACTCAGCTTTCAATATCTAAATTTTCCCATTGCTACCTCCTCACTTATCAGTTTTATTTTTCTGTCATTTTCCTTCTCTTTGGCTTACGTCATTTCATTACAACAATTGATTCAAGAGTATAGTTACCTTTGAAACCAATACAAACTGTGAAGAAAGACAACAATAAAATGGAACCACAATATTACTAAATATTTGCATATAGTAACTATGGAGACCAGATATTAAAATAAAAGCCGAACTTTGAGAAGAAAGAAAAATTTTATTGCAAAATATTACCCACCTTACATTTCACGGGTATTTGGACCAGTGGAATTTGTAGGGTTAAAGTTTTGTATGAATATTTTTATTGTATATTTACATAAGATCATTCAATAAATCTGAATTAAATTCTTGAAATGAGAAACAAAATTCGGACAACTACTAACATTCACTTTACTCTGCAACCTGTGAGAGGCATAGCAATTACGGTTAGCAAATACTGGGCTGTTTTACATAGCGTCGCACTGAAAATTTCGAAAATGAGACAATTTTCCAAGACAAAAAATAATATTTTTTGCAGTAATTAATACAGTGGAAAACTGTTCTCATTGAGCTAAGCAAACGTTATTTTTGGTCTGTTAAGTGTGTTATCTTTTATTTAAAAATTAACAGTTTTAACTCCTTTCCTTAAAACAAAATAAATTACATCAATAAAGATATAACCAAACCTTCAGATTTAGTCCTAGTGAAAGTCGGGTTCTTGTTACAAGGACAGTACTTTAAAATTCTGTTCTTTGATAAATATAGGTTTGTCGTACGTAAAGTAGTTATTTTATAATTGTCTAAATTTAGAATACCAAAGTGGGAATTTTTATAGATTTTTTTGTGTGTTGCCATTTTATAGATAGTGACACAATGTATTTGTTATTTCGGTTACATAGATACAAATATGCACGCCATGTCCTTCAGTTTGTTTGTTTTTTTTTTTTTTTTGGAATTTCGCACAAAGCTACTCGAGGGCTATCTGTGCTAGCCGTCCCTAATTTAGCAGTGTAAGACTAGAGGGAAGGCAGCTAGTCATCACCACCCACCGCCAACTCTTGGGCTACTCTTTACCAACGAATAGTGGGATTGACCGTAACATTATACACCCCACGGGCGAGCATGTTTAGCGCGACGCGGGCGCGAACCCGCGACCCTCGAATTACGAGTCGCACGCCTTATGCGCTTGGCCATGCCAGGCCATGACCTTCAGATAAGTTAGATTAGAAAATATAACGTAATTAATACTTTGTATTGGATTTACTAAAATATATTTTTTCAGTATAAGATAATGCTGCAATGGTTAATAGATAGCCTATACCATGTTGCTGTATTATTAATTAACTGTGCTTTTAGTTCGTGATTTTAGTAAATTTAGGATAATTATATCTATGTAATCCACAATAGCGACTCAATATACCGTGATGTTTTACTTGGTGTCGTATCATTATCAATCAAATGTCTACAATATTTTTCTTTCTAAGTTCTCTCAGGTATCTTTGGAATGTTTCTTCACGTTCGACGATAATGAATTAATTGGTATTAATAAGGATTTTAATGTTCTTTTGTTGAAAAGAATAACCACCATTTTGATCAAGTAATTATTTTAGTTAAGAATAACAATCTTATTGTCGGACCAAAAAACATAAATATTTTTATTTAACGATAGTTCTTTTAAAATATTTCTTCAAGGCTTAAACGCTGAGGACGAACATTAGGGATAAAATCATTAGTAGAAAACGCAGATTTCTTTATTTTTGTCATGAAAAAGTTACTGAGATAATAAAGAGTTATTTTACTTTTCGTAAGAAGGTTTTTTAGGTTTCTGTATTGTGATTTGAAAGTGTAAACTATGTTAGGTACATAGAGTTTACGTGGTGAAAGAGAGAACTGAAGACCTTTAGCTAGCACTGATTTACACTGATTATTTATGTTATGATTACATAGGTTAACAATCTGGTCGCCAGGATGAAACTAGGAATGAATGCTGTTAATCAATCAATTAAGCCTCAAATTTTGGACATGTTCACACTGCACAATTTGTCTTCGTTCCATTGGTTCCACTTGTTTAGTTCATCGGTGTAATCAACACTGTCAACAATCATTCTGAGGTTAGTACAATACACTTTGAACTTTTCCAGTAAAATTTATGTTCTGTTGATGTTTTGTACGAAATTCTTGATCCAACTCCAACAAACATGCTCACCGTTTATGATGTGTGTGTGGGGGAGGGAGAACATTGTTAGGGTCAGTCTCACTATTCGTTTGTGAAAGAGTGGTTAGTGGATGGTGATGACTAGGTACCTCTATTCTTTCACTGCTAAATTACATACGACTAGCGTTGATAGCCCTCGTGTAGCTTCAGCCCAATGTAAATCAAAGCAATAGTATCTTCAGACAAATCTGATAATCTAACAACTTTTGAACATTTTGGTTTGGTTCTTTAAAGTGTAGAAACTTTGGATTCACGTTTTGAAGAATGTTTCTGAAAGAAAGCAAATTTCAAGGTTGATGATTAATAGTACAACTATATTGAAGATGAAGAAATAGATTCATACAAGAGAAGGGAACAGAGATAAAGTTTTCAATATTTTACATATTCAGTATTTAAAGTAAAAAAATCTTGATGACGAGAAACCCACTTCAGATAAAAATGTATATCAGAATGTCTGGTATGGGTTGTAACACATTTATTGTATATCAGAATGGCTGGTATGGTTACTGACACTTACATTGTATATCAGAATAGCTGGTATGGGTACCAACACTTCTATTGTGTATTAGAATAGCTGGTATGGGTACTAACACTTGTATTGTGTATCAGAATGTCTGGTATGGGTACTAACACTTATATTGTGTATCAGAATAGCTGGTATGGGTACTAACACTTGTATTGTGTATCAGAATAGCTGGTATGGGTACTAACACTTCTATTGTATATCAGAATGTCTGGTATGAGTACTAACACTTATATTGTATATCAGAATGGTTAGTATGGGTCCTAACAGTTGTATTGTATATCAGAATGGCTGGAATGGGTACTAAAACTTGTATTGTACATCAGAATAGCTGGTATGGGTACCAACACTTGTATTGTATATCAGAATGGCTGGTATGGGCACTAACACTTTAATTGTATATCAGAATAACTGGTATGGGTACTAACACTTGTGTTGTGTGTCAGAATGGCTCGTATGGGTATTAACACTTGTATTGTGTATCAGAATGGCTGGTATGGGTATTAACACTTGTATTGTGTATCAGAATGGTTGGTATGGGTACTAACAGTTGTATTGTATATCAGAATAGCTGGTATGGGTACTAACACTTGTATTGTATATCAGAATGGCTGGTATGGGTACTAACACTTGTATTGTTTATCAGAATGTCTAGTATAGTTACTAACACTTGTATTGTATATCAGAATGGTTGGTATGGGTACTAACAGTTGTATTGTATATCAGAATAGCTGGTATGGGTACTAACATTTCTATTGTTTATCAGAATGGCTGGTACGGGTACTAACACTTGTATTGTATATCAGAATGGCTGGTATGGATACTAATATTTGTATTGTATATCAGAATGGCTGGTATGAGTACTAACACTTGTATTGTATATCAGAATAACTGGTATTGGTAGTAACACTTTTATTGTATATTAGAATGCCTGGTATTGGTACGAACACTTGTATTGAGAAGGAGAGAAAAACGTTTCGACCTTCCTAGGTCATCTTCAGGTTAAGGAAGAGAGAGTTTCCAAGTGGCCGTTGCCGGACACATCTCTTAGTGACGAGTGTATAAACAGATACGGAAAGTTTTTCAACCATTGATGAAATAAAACATTGTTATTTTACTGTCAACACAAGGGCAAACTGCTATCTGCAGTGTCGTGTATAGAAACAACATAAACCACGATAAGGTCTTCCCCCAGTTTTAGTTAACCTATAGCTGGCAGAAAAGCCTAATTTACACCCTGAACTGTCCTTGCGGGCAGCCTGAAATTTTTACTTGGGGCACTCAACCCTGTGACTAAGCATCGGGAATGTATTGCTTGTGCTTACAAGACACTGCTGGACAGAGCAGCAGATCAAGGAGCTTGCTTGATCGATATTCACAGGTGTCCGCGACACACGCTTCAAAACCACAGTCGTAATATTTGTCTGTTCATTCTGTCATTGTTAATTTGTTATGTTACTTAATAGCATTACATACAAAGTAAGTTTTACTTTGCAGGTAACATGTTTATCAAACAAATGAAGACAACATGTTCTACTCAGTGTTCCTCTTTATTGAATCACTAAATGTCAACACAAGTATATATTATGTATACTGAAAGTTTGCCAAATTTCATACAGATACACAAGTCGTATCGATACAGTCCTATCGAATTCTTCATGGTAAGTACTCGCATGTTTCTCTTTTATCGACACATTTTTAATATTTAGTGTTTGAATTAATTAAATACAGAAACAGACAAGGAAAGCTATTCAACCATTGATGAAACAAAACATGCCTATTTTACTTTCAAAACAATGGTAAACAGCTATCTGCAGTGTCGTGTGTGGAAGCGTCATAAACCATGAGAAGGTCTACCCCCCCCCTGGTACATCTGTACAACATACATGTCTGATTGAGTACTTAAGCATCTGTAAAACATACATATCGTGTTGATTACTTTACTGATACCACTCAACAACTAAATTACCCTGTACAACTGATATCTGGTTCACTAGATTACCCTGTACAACTGAACAACATAGATATCTGGTTCACTAGATTACCCTGTACAACTGAACAATATAGATACCTGGTTCACTAAATTACCCTGTACAACTGAACAACATAGATATCTGGTTCACTAAATTACCCTGTACAACTGAACAACATAGATACATGGTTCACTAAATTACCCTGTACAACTGAACAACATAGATACCTGGTTCACTAAATTACCCTGTACAACTGAACAACATAGGTACCTGGTTCACTAAATTACCCTGTACAACTGAACAACATAGATACCTGGTTCACTAAATTACCCTGTACAACTGAACAACATAGATACCTGGTTCACTAAATTACCCTGTACAACTGAACAACATAGATACCTGGTTCACTAAATTACCCTGTACAACTGAACAACATAGATATCTGGTTCACTAAATTACCCTGTACAACTGAACAACATAGATATCTGGTTCACTAAATTACCCTGTACAACTGAACAACATAGATATCTGGTTCACTAAATTACCCTGTACAACTGAACAATACAGATACCTGGTTCACTAAATTACCCTGTACAACTGAACAACATAGATATCTGGTTCACTAAATTACCCTGTACAACTGAACAACATAGATATCTGGTTCACTAAATTACCCTATACAACTGAACAACATAGATACCTGGTTCACTAAATTACCCTGTACAACTGAACAACATAGATACCTGGCTCACTAAATTACCCTGTACAACTGAACAACACAGATGCCTGGTTCACTAAATTACCCTGTACAACTGAACAACATAGATGTCTGGTTAACTTCTTTACTGGTGCATCTGTACAACAGACACACCTGGTTGACTAATTTACTGCTACACCTGTACAACACATATGCATGTTTGACGACTTTACTGATACGTCTGTACAACACACATGCCTGGTTGTGTATTTTACTGATAACTCTGGACAACATACATGCCTGGTTGTGTATTTTACTGATAACTCTGGACAACATACATGCCTGGTTGACTACTGATACCTTTAAACAACATGCCTGGTTCATTAATTTACCTATACATCTGAACAATGTCATTCCTAGTTGACTACTTCACTGGTACATCTGTACAACATACAACTTTAAATAATAATTATGAATCTGTACGAACAATTTTACTCAGATATACTTTAAACTTTATAATTTTGTAATATTTATTGAGTGTAAGTCACAAAGATGTGAGAAACCAATCGAGACTTTCATGTTTGTTTATATGCGAAGTCTGACGAGATTTCCCAGTATAAAATTTAGCTTTTGTTTTTAACCCTTAATCCCATAGCCTATGGACGTATTTTAACAATAGACAATATACCTATTGTTTTTTAACTCCTAATCCCAAATTCTATTATTGTATTTGATAACTAAATATAATTTCTTGACATAGTAAATACTCAAGCCTCGTTTGTCGTACAATTTTCTTAGAGGTTTACCTTTTACAGACTTTTTATCTCACCCTTTTATGATGTTACAGAATTCGATCTAAACACCAATCAGTGAAGTGAAGACCGACTTTGAAAGCAGCTGTAGACAATATTTGATTGGACAGAGAACATTATTTACTACTTGTTTTATAAACATCGTGAACAGTAGTGTCTGTCCATCAGTTCATCTGTCGTCTGTTTATGGTATCCTTTTCTCCCGCTGAGTTTGAAAAAGCGGACGAAGTCAAAGTTCGACATTAACTATTTAAATAACGAAAGAACAGGTACGAATAATATTAATAACAAACAGAATATTCTACACTAACTTGTTAGGAATTAATAACACTGTCATTTAAAAATTAAAATGTAACGTAACGGTTTGTTATTGTTGAGTGGCTTTCAACAGAACACTTCCTGTACAAACATGGAACATCAAACATAGAAAACAAAAACCATTTTGACACACTTACTCTAGAGTATCACAAAATTTTACAATTTGTTTTTATCACTTGTAATAACATGTGTATTCTTTCAACTTTATATGTTTGTTTCTTTGTAGTGCCTATTTGTGTATTTTAATCTAATCATAAAACATTTTGTGGTTCTCTCTATTTTTATATTTCATATAATACGACTGTATAATACATACATACATTACATGCATATATACACACACCCATACACATATCTAGAGACGACATGTATGACTTGTCACATCTCAAACTTTTTTATCTGAGATATACACTAACAAAATGTTATCCACGTAATCGCGAATAATGATCCTTTGTTCATGCTCCAGGTACAATTTGTGCCTTACAAAATGTAAGTTTAAAGGAGAAATGGTCTTTTTTATAACTAAACTTTGAACACAATTTGTACCTTACAAAAAGTAAGTTTAAAGGAGAAATTGTCTTTTTTTATGACTAAACTTTGAACATCTGTTTTTTTCCCACTGTTATCCCACTTTTTTCTGTTTTATATTTCTGTCTTTATTTTCCTTCTCTTATGCGTACGTCATACATTTATAACAATTTATAACCACCATTTTGACCAAGTAATTATTTTTGTTAAGAATAACAATGTTATTGTCGGACGATGTTACATAAATATTTTTATTTAATGATAGTTCTTTTAAAAGATTTATTCAGGGCTTAAAATGGTGAGGACGAATATTAGACATAAATTTATAAAAAGTAGAAAAGGCAGACTTCTTTATTTTCGTCATGAAAAAGTAACTGAGTCGATAAAGAGTTATTTTATCTTTCGTAAGAAGGTCCGTTTGACACCTGTATTGTGATTTGAAAGTGTAAACTATATTAGGTACATAGAGTTTACGTGGTGGAAGAGAGAACTGAAGACTTTTAGCTAGCACTGATTTACACTGACTATTTATGTTATAATTACATAGGTTAACAATCTGGTCGCTAGGATGAAACTAGGAATGAATGCTGTTAAACAGTCAGTTCAGTCTCAAATTTTGTACATGTTCACACTGAACAATTTGTCTTCGTTCCATTGGTTCCACTTGTTTAGTACAATGGTGTAATCAACACTGGTATCAACGATTCTAAGGTTAGTACAGCACACTTTGAACTTTTTCAGTGAAATTTATGTTCTGTTGATGTTTTGTTTGAAATTCTTGATCCAACTCCACAAAACATGCTCACCCTTTATGATATGTGTGGGGGGAGGGAGAACATTGTTAGGGTCAGTCTCACTATTCGTTTGTGAAAGAGTGGTTAGTGGATGGTGATGACTAGGTACCTCTATTCTTTCACTGCTAAATTTCGGACGACTAGTGTAGATAGCCCTCGTGTAGTTTTAAGCCAAATGTAAAACAAAACAATAGTATCTTCAGACAAATCTGATAATCTATCGACTTTTGAACATTTCGGTTTGTTTCTTTAAAGTGAATAAACTTTGGATTCACGTTTCGAAGAATGTTTCTGAACGAAAGCAAATTTCAAGGTTGATGATTAATAGTATAACTATATTGAAGATGAAGAAATAATACAACAGAAGGGAACAGACATAAAGTTTTCAATATTTTACAGATTCAGTATTTAAAGCAAAAAAAAAACAATTATTGATGACGAGAAACCCACTTCAGATAAAAATGTATATCAGAATGGCTGGTATAGGTACTAACACTTTTACTGAGAAGGAGAAAAAACGTTTCCTAGGTCATCTTCAGGTAAAGAAAGAGAGAGTTTAATCAGTGATGTCGAGAAACCCACTTGTTGAGAAATTTATATGTTGAGAATTTCTCAACCCAAACGAGCCATTTTTGCATATAAAAGAGAGAGTTTGCAAGTGGCCGTTGCCGGACACATGTCTTAGGGACGAGGGTATAAACGGATACGGGAGAAACAGATACGGAAAGTTATTCAACCATTGATGAAATAAAACATGGTTATTTTACTGTCAAAACAAGTGCAAACTGCTATCTGCAGTGTCGTGTATAGAAACAACATAAACCACGAGAAGGTCTTACCCCAGTTTTAGTTAACCTATAGCTGGCAGAAAAGCCTAATTTATACCCTGAACCGCCCTCGCAGGCAGACTAAAATTTTTATTTGGGGCACTCAACCATGTGACTAAGCATTACTGGTACATCTGTACAACATACATATTGTGTTGACCACTTTACTGATACCACTCAACAACATTGATACCTGGTTCACTAAATTAACTTGTACAACTGAACAACATAGATACTTGTTCACTAAATTACCCTGTACAACTGAACAACATAGATACTTGTTCACTAAATTACCCTGTACAACTGAACATCATACATGCCTAGTTGACTACTTCACTGGTATATCTGTACAACATACAACATTTTAAATAATAATTATGAATCTGTACGAATAATTTTACTCAGATTTTCTTTGGACTTTATAATTTTGTAATATTTATTGAGTGTAAGTCACAAAGATGTGAGAAACCAATCGAGACTTTCATGCTTTTTTATATGTAAAGTCTGACGAGATTCCCCAGTATACAATTTACCTATTGTTTTTTAACTTCTAAACCCTAATCCTATTATTGTATTTGTTATCTAATTCTCATTTCTTGACATAGTAAATACTCAAGCCTCGTTTTTCGTACAATTTTCTTAGAGGTTTACTTTTTACAGACTTTTTATCTCACCCTTTTATGATGTTACAGAATTCGATATAAACACCAATCAGTGAAGACTGACTTTGAAACAGCTGTGGACAATATCTGAATGTGATTGGACAGAGAACATTATGTACTACTTGTTTTATACATACTGTGAACCGTGGTGTCTGTCCATCAGTTCATCTGTCTCCTGTTTATACGGCTTCACTTCTCATGTTGAGTGTGAAAAGCTATGGATGAAGTCAAAGTTCAACATTAACTTTTAAATAACAGTAGAACAGGTATGAATAATGTTAACAACAAACAGGATATTTTACACTAACTTGTTATGAATTAATAACACTATGTATCAGAATTTAAAATGTGACATAACGGTTTGTTATTGTTAAATTGTTCTTAGCAAAACCACTTACTATACAAACATAGAAAACCAAAACTCATGTAACACACTTACTCTACAGTATTATACAATCTTACAATTTGTCTTTAGTCACTGCTACACGAGGGCTATTTGCGCTAGTCGGCCATAATGTAGCAGAAAGACCAGATGGAAGTCAAGTAGTCATCGCAACCAACCGCCAAGTCTTGGTCTACTATTTTGTACTATTTGCTGGTGTATGTTTGGTGTGGCGTGGATACACCGGACTTTTGTACAAAGATGGATCACCATTAGGTTCCTCGACTCAAATCACTACAAGTTGATGTATATATAAATAATTTACGTAGGTTCTCATACACTTTCTCGCTCCATTTACTATGATAAATGTATTTATACATACACATATATATGTATGTACATAGATGTAGACGGACGAGAATTTAAATAGAAATGTTGATTGTTATTTTTTTTAGGGTAACACTGTCTTCTCAGTCAACGTTGTACGAATGTTGATGACGAAGCTACGGATGGACAATTCCTCAGAAACTGCGCATGTCAGGTAGATATTAGTGGTTGTCTGATTTAATAACAAGCTCAGCGATGGTAAAAACTATTTTAAAATTTGAAGAAAAATAAACATATGAGTATCTAGAAAACTATGGGAAAATATCAGTATATTTAGTGAAGTATTTGTTGTATTTTTTACTTTATAAGTAATTCTATCTTTTAAAAGTAGTAACATAGAAATTCAAAAATGTTCTGGTGTTTGTCCTGTTTGGCATTGTTTAGATTTTTATTGATTACTTCAATTACCACTCCTCAACATATTTCACACCTGAACATTGATAATAAAACTGTAAACAGTTTCAGGTTTGTTTTGTTTTATTTTAATCAATAGCTTAACCTTTTAATGTATTCCTATACATCAGAATTCCCAGATGTTGAGTGATTTATAGAACTGTGTATTCTTAAAAAAACTCATTACCTTATTACAATAAAATTTATGTCAGGCTGTGACTGTTATATAAGATTAAATATTAAAATAAATAGATACAGCTTAAAGGATTTTTCAAAATCTATAAAATAAAAATCAGTCGTAACCTCAGAATCACTAGAAACAAAAGTCCACGAAACGTATTAGGGATTTTATTGGAAAGAAATGTAAACAGCTTTCCAAAGGAAAATAAATGTCAGAAGAGAATAAATAACTGTTTTTATAGGAAAGTCATCAAAGCTACTGCGCTTCTTTTCCGTTTACTCGGAATCACTTATCTTCTGCATCAGTCCTCATGACGATACTCACCTAGAGAGGGAGTACATGGTAACTAACGCCTTGTTGTAGTCCTCCAAGTAAGTATTTCAAGTCTGATTTTATATGAACGGGGAAAGCAGAAAAATGTGGGTGTGGTTCTTACTGGCCATAAATCTGTTATTTTCACATCGCTTCCAAATCCTTGACAGTGCTGGATATTAAACCTTACGGTCCGTCCAGTTACTATTATTTCTGTATCTTACACAGTTCGTAAGTTTGTGTGTGTGTTTTCTTATAGCAAAGCTACATCGGGCTATCTGCTGAGTCTGCTGAGGGAAATAGAATCCCTGAATTTAGCGTTGTAAATCCTGGACTTACCGCTTTACCAGCGGAGGGAGGGACAGTTCGAAAACTGTCTGACAGAATATTTATTAATCATTTCTTTGGTATGTCAATGTATGTATAACCACAACTATCTGGCTATAATTCTTAAGCCTCCTGAACTAACTAAAAGAACAACAGTGGGAAATTATCATTACTTAAACTTAAGTCAAATTATTTACCGACAAACTAACTCAGTGTAACATCTGAACTGGTCATCACCAACCACTGCCTAATCTTGGGCTACTCCTTTACTTACGAATATTGAAGGTCACATAATGACACCTCAACGGCTGAAAGAGCGGCCACGTATAGTAACTAAGGAGACAAGATATTAAAATGAGAACCGAACTGTGCGAAGAAAAAATTTTATGGAAGAAAGTTTCTCACACTGCTGTTCATGGGTACTTCGTCCAGCACAATTTGTAGGTATAAAGTTTTCTATAAATATTTTAATTGTATATTCCCATGGAAACATTTTATACATCTGAATTAAATTCTTAAAATAAGAAACAAAAGTTAGACAATTAGTAAGTAACATTCACTTTACTCCACAACCAGTGAGAAGCCTAGTAATTAATGTTAGCAAATACTTGTCTGTTTTCAATAACGTCGTGTTGAAAAGTTTAGAAAAATTGAACATTTTCTATAAAAAAAGAGAGAATCTTTTTACGACACGTACTGCATGGGAAAGGTTTTCGGACTGTTCTAATATACACTATATTTTATTATCTGTTAAATGTGGTACCGTTTATTGAAAAAATAAGTTTTAAACTCCATTTCTTAAAACTGTATCTATAAATTATATCAATAAAAAAAGATATAATCAAATCTTCCTATTGAAAGTAGGGCTCTTGTTATACGAAGAGTACTTAATATTCATTACTATGGAAAAACAAACGCTTGTTGTTCGTATCGCAGTTACTTTTAAAATTATCCGAATTTAGAATGTTAAAGTGGGAATTTTTATAGATTTTTCTTTATAGAAACATTTGATGAATAGTGACACACTGTATTTATTATTTCAGTCAAATAGACACAGATATGCACGTCATGTCGTTTATGTAATAGTGAGATTAGAAAATATAACTTAATTGTTTATATTGGATTTACCTAAAATATATATCCTGAATGTTATATAATGCTGCATTTGTTAATATGTAGCGTAAAATATCTTACATATTCCACATTCACTATTTAAAGCAAAACAAAAATAATACATTATTTCTACCTAAATAACTAAAATACATTGCTGAAATAACAATTATTTAATCAAAACTAAAATATATAGAAAGTTAATTGCTAAAAATAAAAAAAAAAATCTTCATATTTTAAATGGAACGATTTGAATGAAGACTACATGATATTCGGTGTTGGTTAAAGTTGTTTGATGTAGATGGTTTCTTTAAGTACGAATTCCAGATCAGTGTCATCCCTACAAAGAATATTTATATTTTATAGTTCGTGTCCTGTTTCTTCACTATGTTAGCGTATAAACGAAAACCATGTGTCACCGAACATTTCTGTGTGTTTTCATGAACAATCCCGTATTTTATTAGTTCTTACTACTAGATGGCGATCGGCTTTCTCAGTACATCAGGCCATGCAGTTTTCTTGGGTGAAAATATGGACAAGCTCTGAACAAAGATAAATTTGGATGTCTTTAGTCAGAAGAAATCCATTCTGTATGATATGGGGTTAAACTTAATCTGGAACTAAAACATAATTTGTGAGTTATAAAAAGCGGTTACCAATCACCATATTGATCTGTATTTTTTATCCTATTTTTAACTTAACTGTTTTTTTTTATCCAACACCAACTTGTAAGCACCTTTCACATGTTGAGTGCACACCCACATATCATATTTTAAACTTTAAGTGAAACATAATTATAAATGTATACTAACAGTTTTATTCATAAATACTTTAGACTTTATAATTGTGAATCACTCATTCAGTATATGTCAAAAATTAAACCAATCCAGACATTCATGTTTCTTTAAATGTGAACGAGCTTCTCCAATAGACAACCTACCTATTGATTTTTGACTCCAAATCCTATGATTCTAGTTGTTAACTAATTATCATATCTTCACATACTAATTACTCATGTCTTGATTTTCGTACAATTTTCTTAATGGTTTACTTACTGCAATCTTTTTATCTTACCTTTTTATGATATTACAGAATTTGACCTGAACAACGACCACGACTTGTGAGTAACTTTCAGATGTAGAGTGCACACGTTTATATTAAATATTAAACTGTAAGCAAGAAATAATTTTAAGTCTATATGAATAGTTTTACTCAGAAATACTTTGTAATTTATAATTTTGTGACATCCATTGAGTGTTAAGTCACAAAGAAAAAAGGAAATCCAATCCAGATTGGACAGAGAACGTTATCTACTACGTTTTATACAACATACTGTGAACCGTGGTGTCCGTTCATCTGTCTCCTGTTTATGTTGAGAATGAAAAGCTACACCAACGTGTTATGAATTAATAACACTGATTCACACATCAACATGTGACGTAACGGTATGTTATTGTTGAGTGGTTCTTAACATGACTGAAATACTCAATCATTACTTCTTGTAGTTGTTGGTATAAGGAATATAGGTTCAGAAAGTTTGATTAATAACACCAAAATATACCAATCATTCAAATTAATATAGAATTTTGTCTAATGAACAATTAATTTTATGTTTAAGGACATTAAAGTCATTTGTTGAAACACTACACACAAAGAGATAAAGAGACCTTTAAAACGGATTGTTTGAAACATTCTGTTTCGTATTCTATCTGAGATGTTTACCAACTTTAGGTTCCAGTTACATACAGATAATTTGAACACATTTAATCCGAGCATTTCGTTACCATTATATAACAAATACTATGCTTCATATATATTTTAATATAATTCATTCCCCATATGGTACAGCACTTATTGTACAGAGTTACAACGTTAAAATCATGGTTTAAATCATTCTCAGTTAACAGATAGCCAGATATGGCTTTACTACAGAAATAACACACACATAATATAATTTAATTTTATTTAATGTTATACTTGAAAAAATGTTTATTTCACAATATATTTTTCAACAAATTATTTACTAATATTTTTATTCAGATATTTTGTACCTGATATAAAGTTAATAGTCGTGATTATATTTAAATATTGATTTCAGATATTATTACATTATTATTTGTCATATAAAATGTTGAGTTTTGTTTAGATAGTTGTATTCATAGTTAATGGTTTGTTTTGATTTACAGAATTCTACCAAATATACTGCAGCATAATTATCTGAGATAACTTGAAATTACTGGTTCAAGTGTTAATGGAAACTATAAGAAGAAACGAAGGAGAAAAGATATTTCTGTTTGTCTGCCACATTAATTGGTTGAATTCAGAGTATTAGAAATGTTTGATTGGCAGACACAAACTTTATTTTGGAAGGACAATGTAATAAGATTCGCAAAATGTTTTTTTAGGCATCGTTTTGAAAAATATTTAAAACTATATACTCATAGAAGATTATACCAGATGATTGTACATAGTCTAAAATATCTAGTTTCATACTATTTTCGATAGAATATCTTTTTGTTCTCACATAACAGCTATTATTGTTCAGTGCAGCCTTAAATATGCGAAAATATTTTTGGTTCCACTAGCCTTGAAATTCTCATCTACCGCACGTTTCAACAATGGTTCATCTGCGTTGTAGCATGTAAATAAACAAGCACAACGCTTCACTGAAACATACTCTACTATCAAAGCTGGAAGCTGGCTTCCTATTTACTGTAGAACACAATCTTCAAAGTTGACAGAAAAGAAGTACCAGAAGTGTGAGGAGAGTAAAGTATCAATGGGAAATATATTTTCAGTTTAAGAAAACATCAACTTTGACACGATATCTTACCTAAAAATAACAGGAATCACATTGAGAAGCTCATATTGACTTGGTGGGGGAACCTAGATGAGCAGTCCTCGGAAAGTGTCCACAAGATGCCCTCGGAGTGTGACTTCTCTTCTTGGAGGAACGCACTTGTGGGATAACGTGTAAATAACTAGGTACACTCTTTTCCTATCTTGAAAGTACGGGTCACGACGCTGGGTGTAAAATGACATTTTAACTGTAGATATCCTGGCTGATCCACCTTCTTTCCCATGTTGGGGAGGGACATCTTAGCAGATACAGTACATATAAAGTTGTCCATTTTTTTTTCCCATGGTAGAGTGGGGAACATCTTAGTAAACACAATACATATAAATTAGTCCACCTTCTTCCTCATGGTAAAGTGGGGAGCATCTTAGTAAACACAATACATATAAATTAGTCCACCTTCTTCCCATGGTAGAGTGGGAGCATCTTAGTAAACACAATACATATAAATTAGTCCACCTTCTTTCCCATGGTAGAGTGGGGAGCATCTTAGTAAATACAATACATATAAATTAGTCCACCTTCTTTCCCATGGTAGAGTGGGGAGCATCTTAGTAAACACAATACATATAAATTAGTCCACCTTCTTTCCCATGGTAGAGTGGGGAGCATCTTAGTAAACACAATACATATAAATTAGTCCACCTTCTTTCCCATGGTAGAGTGGAGAGCATCTTAGTAAACACAATACATATAAATTAGTCCACCTTCTTTCCCATGATAGAGTGGGGAGCATCTTAGTAAACACAATACATATAAATTAGTCCACCTTCTTTCCCATGGTAGAGTGGGGAGCATCTTAGTAAACACAATACATATAAATTAGTCCACCTTCTTTCCCATGGTAGAGTGGGGAGCATCTTAGTAAACACAATACATATAAATTAGTCCACCTTCTTTCCCATGGTAGGGTGGGGAGCATCTTAGTAAACACAATACATATAAATTAGTCCACCTTCTTTCCCATGGTAGAGTGGGGAGCATCTTAGTAAACACAATACATATAAATTAGTCCACCTTCTTTCCCATGGTAGAGTGGGGAGCATCTTAGTAAACACAATACATATAAATTAGTCCACCTTCTTTCCCATGGTAGAGTGGGAGCATCTTAGTAAACACAATACATATAAATTAGTCCACCTTCTTTCCCATGGTAGAGTGGGGAGCATCTTAGTAAATACAATACATATAAATTAGTCCACCTTCTTTCTCATGGTAGAGTGAGGAGCATCTTAGTAAACACAATAGATATAAATTAGTCCACCTTCTTTCCCATGACAGAGTGGGGAGCATCATAGTAAACACAATACATATAAATTAGTCCACCTTCTTTCCCATGGTAGAGTGGGGAGTATCTTAGTAATCGCAATACATATAAATTAGTCCACCTTCTTTCCCATGGTAGAGTGGGGAGCATCTTAGTAAACACGATACTTATAAATTAGTCCACCTTCTTTCCCATGACAGAGTGGGGAGCATCATAGTAAACACATTACATAAAAATTAGTCCACCTTCTTTCCCATGATAGACTGGTGAGCATCAGAGTAAACACAATACATATAAATTAGTTCACCTTCTTTCCCATGATAGACTGGTGAGCATCTTAGTAAGCACAATACATATAAATTAGTCCACCTTCTTTCTCATGGTAGAGTGGGGAGCATCTCAGTAAACACATATAATCAGTGTTGTCGAGAAACCCACTTTGTAGAGAAATATACATGCAAAACGGCTCGTTTGGGTTGAGAACATATTTTACATAGAAGAGCGAACAATGTTTCGACCTTTTTCGGTCATCGTCAGGTTCACGAAGAAAGAGGTAACTGACCGGAAGCTGACCACATGTTTCAAAGGGTTTGTGTAACTGAAAGTTGGAATGTAGAGGGCGGTGTTAGATGTTTGAATATATAATTTTATTTATTTTATTATATTAATATAGGTATAAAGGCGTTCCTTTATATTGGTTTATTTTGGGTTTAAGTTGTTGTATAAGTAAGGCCTCTTTAATTTTGCGTTTGTTTATGTTTCTTTCTTTATTTAGTATTTGAGTGTTTTCTATCGTTATGTTGTGTTTATTTGACTTGCAGTTTTCGAAAACGTGTGAAGGTGACTTTTTATGTTCTTTGAATATGGTTTCCATTTTTCTACTTGTTTCTCGAATATAGAAGTTGTGGCAGTTATCACATTGTATTTTATAAATAATGTTGGTGTGGTGTTTGTCAGTATAGTTTTTACATAGTATAGACCTCAGTTTTGTGCCTGGTTTTTGAATAAATTTGGTATTAACTGGAATGTCATATTTTGTTACTAGTTTTTGCCAAATGTTGGTTATTTCTTTGCTGATGTCAGGAATATATGGTATACAGTAGTATATGGTTTTGTGATTATTTAATTCGTGGGATATATTTAATTTTGTTAGTTGATTTTGCTTTTTGTCTATGTGTGTACGTATAATGTTTTATATGATTTGTGGAGGAAACTTATTGATGTTGATGAAGTATTGTTTCATTTTGTCTAATTCGTCGTTAATTTTATGTGGTGAACATAGTTTATGGCTGTATTTATTTGGTTTCTTAGTATGTTGAGTTTTTGTTTTGTTTCATGTGCTGAGTCCCAAGGAATGTATAGTCCAGTATGGGTGATTTTTCGGTGGATTTCTGTTTTGAAATGTGTGTCGGTTCTTGTAATTTTGAGGTTAAGAAATGATATTTGATTGCTTTCTTCCTGTTCATTGCGTTCTTCCTGTTTATACTATGTAAAAACTACACTGACAAACACCACAAAAACGTTATTTATAAAATACAATGTGATAACTGCCACGACTTCTATATTGGAGAAGCAATTAGAAAAATGGAAACCAGATTAAAAGAACATGAAAAGTCACCTTCACTCGTTTTCGAACACTGCAAGTCAAATAAAAACAACATAACCATAGAAAACACACAAACACTAAATAAAGAAACAAACATAAACAAACGCAAAATTAAAGAAGCCTTACTTATACAACAACGTAAACCCAAAATAAACCAATATAAAGGAACGCCTTTATACCTATATTAAATGTAATAAAATAAAATTATATTATATATTCAAACATCTAACACCGCCCTTTACATTCCGACACCCAGTTACACAACTACTTTCAAAGATGTGGTCAGCTTCCGGTCAGTTACCTCTTTCTTCGTGAACCTGACGATGACCGAAGAAGATCGAAACGTTGTTCGCTCTTCTGTGTAAAATATTTTCTCAACCCAAACGAGCCGTTTTGCATATATATTACAATACATATAAATTAGACTACCTTCTTTCCCATGGTAGAGTGGGGAGCATCTTAGTAAACACAATACATATAAATTAGTCCACCTTCTTTCCCATGGTAGAATGGGGAGCATTTTAGTAAACACAATACATATAAATTAGTTTACCTTCTTTCTCATGGTAGAGTGGGGAGCATCTTAGGAAACACAATACATATAAATTAGTCCACTTTCTTTCCCATGATAGGGTAAGGAGCATCTTAGTAAACACAATACATATAAATTAGTCCACCTTCTTTCCCATGATAGGGTGGGGAGCATCTTAGTAAACACAATACATATAAATTAGTCCACCTTCTTTTCAATGGTAGAGTGGGGAGCATCTTAGTAAACACAATACATATAAATTAGTCCACCTTCTTTCCCATGGTAGAGTGGGGAGCATCTTAGTAAATACAATACATATAAATTAGTCCACCTTCTTTCCCATGGTAGAGTGGGGAGCATCTTAGTAAACACAATACATATAAATTAGTCCACCTTTTTTCCCATGGTAGAGTGAAGAGCAATTTAGTAAACACAATAGATATAAATTAGTCCACATTCTTTCCCATGATAGGGTGGAGAGCATCTAAGTAAACACAATACATATAAATTAGTCCACCTTCTTTCCCATGGTAGAGTGGGGAGTATCTTAGTAAACACAATACATATAAATTAGTCCACCTTCTTTCCCATGGTAGAGTGGGGAGCATCTTAGCAAACACAATACATATAAATTAGTCCACCTTCTTTCCAATGATAGAGTGGGGAGCATCTTAGTAAACACAATATATATAAATTAGTCCACCTTCTTTCCCATGATTGGGTGGGGAGCATCTTAGTAAACACAATACATATAAATTAGTCCACCTTCTTTCCCATGATTGGGTGGGGGGCATCCTAGCCAACACAATACATCTAAACTGGTCCACCTCCTTTCCATACCAGATCTCCAAAGAACGAGCCTGCAGGAGATGGTATGAATAGAGTTTCTCGGTATGTTCTTTGGCTGCTACAGCTCCTTCTGAAACAAGATAAACCTTTTAACACAGTTAAGATGTCTTCTCTGTTCGTTTGCCTTAGAGAATTTTCTCTTTAGACAATTGCCATCTTGGCTCATGAGATTTCTCATAATTCAGCATATGTCTTCCAACAATCTTAGAAACACTAACTTCCTATTTTCTAGTTCTCTCTGTGGTATTTAAAAATTGTTTTGTAGATTTACTAGTTTTTAATAACAGAGATTTGCTTTGTTTCTCGAATTACATATTTTTTGTATTTATTAACGTAGAAGTCAATATTACTATTTCTCTATCCTTTGTGAGAGAAGAATGTTTATACATAAGTGAAATTTCAACAGTGGCGAGGAGATGAAAGGTACATGTTGATGACGTGACAGCCACTTTTCATATATTAGTGAACACCATTCTGTAGCCTGCAACTTTATTCACATATATTTGACTCTCTTTCATCCCTTCGATTTCAATAGGAGGTCAGCTTGTTTGTTTACGTTCATCTACTTCTAAGGCTATGTGAACTTCCCACTGAGGACAGTATTCGACCATCCTCTCATTATGTGGGCTTAATTTCTCATGTATATTCCATTTCAGGTCTTTTTTCCTCTTTCACAATCCCGTTTGTATAAATCTAATCGTGATGTATTATTTGTTTTTCATCAGTTACTTACATCTGCATACATACTGATTTCTTTTCACACAAACTATATTTCCAGGACTATATGTGTGGTACTCGTAGTCTTACTGATTCATTGATTAAGAATTATAGTTATTTTTACATGCACTATCTAGATTCAGAAACTGTGGTATAAATTTTGAATTTTTGGAAAGCTGACCCATTTATTCAGTTCAACTACCCAGTACACAATTACCCTGTCTTTTCCTGAACCTTCTTTGTTTGCCTCCTTGACTTTATGTTTTCATCTCATTTCAGAAGTACTTCATAGAGATGCTGTTCCCTTTAAATGATTCTTGTTCCATCCTATTTTCTGCTGTGGCTTGTTCTATACAATGTTTCTTCCTCTGGTCCCACATGTCAAATAACGGATGGATTACAACCATTCTTACACATAGGATTTCTCTCCAGTTCTTTTCTCTCTAACGATCAGTTCTAAACCTGTTCAATTTCATCCACTTTGAAATCTATTCTGTTTTCTTTAGGTGTGAAGAAATTTACCAATCATCTTACAAGGTTTTACTTGATGTCCTTAAAAGACACGGAGGGAGTTAGTTATTAATCTGTGCAAAGTTTTCATTTAGAAAAGTTCTCTTCACTTCGTTGGATCATTATTCCATATTCAGGTCTATATTACAAACGCCTTTCTTCCTATTCCCATTACAGAGTTCTCTAGATGCTTCCTTTTCTACATCCACTGATGTTATAATTTATTGTTTCAAACACTACATTGTCTCCTATAATTTCAGTCACGTGGTCAAAGCGTGTACTCCACATCTTCGTTGACTTGGTCTGTGGTTTCGTTATTACATGCAAGATAGCCTTCTGTTTTCATACTCATGGAAAGAGTCCTCCAGTTATATCTTTGATGGTAGAAACCCATTTTGGATGAATTGACAAAATGTTCAAATCCTTACTCACTCCAACCCAATACTTTATCCTCTTGACCCAACCATTTTCACTGTTTCCTACTGTGCTCGAGAAACTCGTTGTGGCTAGATAATCTATTACCGCTGTTTTGGTTCCTTCACTTTGAATCGTACCAAACCCACACCTCTTCAGAAATGTTGTGTTTACTGATTGTGATACATCATTGAACAACAATTCATCTTAAACATATGTTCCAGCATAAGCAATTCTTACACATTAGTGTACCCGACCTCTGTTCTGTTAATTGGACATGTTTGTATTCCTTACCACTGCTAGTGAATTGTTTGATTATGATCCATTCTGATAAATTCGTGGTGATTTTTTACATCAATTATAGAGCAGGTATGAGATCTTTAATTCCTTTTAAAACACTCGACCGTCATGATTCGGCATCCATCCAATGTATTTGCTGTATAGATTCTTATGTATTTGAAGCGATTAATTTGAAAACAGATCATTTGTATCATGATCTGCCTATCAAATAGCCGCTTCACTCACAAGTTTTCTGATGCGTATGTGTTCATTTGGGTAATTACGACTTATTTTTTCTTTAATAATGAAATTTCATGAGTGGAGCAGTATAGAGGGAGCTATTAAACAATAACATCATTATTCATTAATAAGAATCACGTGAGTTCAGATTGAAGTTGCCTAAAAACTAGTGTCACGCAGATACTCAAGGCAGATGTTCACAGAAGATATAATCTCTGTATGAAATGGTAAGCGTCTAATGGAAACACATTTTCAAGTAAGAAAATGTTAACTTTTTTCAAAACCAGATGTCTTCTGAACTAACCAGTTGGAGATAATAAAATGGGGGTTCCAATCTTCATCTGTACATTTGACACAATAGTTTTATGATGTGTTAAAATTTTTCCTTCTTGTTTTTACTTTAACGTTTTTCATGCTGTTTATTACTATTGATTTTGTACAGTTATTAAGTAATTGTAGTTTCAAAATTCACTCCATTTAAACACGAATCTTAAATTTCGTGTTACTGTTCATACACTTTTCACCTGGGATATTTTTCAACACATTTCTCAATCGGTCTGAATTTTCTTTCTTTTCGTTTAGATTGATGCAGTCTTAATCTGTCTACTAGTGAAGTAATTTCTTTACTGGAGGTAATAGCTGTAATGGAAGTCCTTATACCTTTGAGTCACACTCACTTTCACATCTGTTACTGAGTATAACAGAATCAATGGAACCTGGTATCCATTACTCAATACCTATAAGATCCTTTGTAGAGTGTGTTCTTTCAATACCCAAGTGTTCTGATAGTTATATAATCAGTGAAATACTCAACCTCTGTACACATTTACCATCCATCTCATAAAAAACAGTCATAACTTTTTGGTCCCCAATACCACATCGTTTTGCTTAGATAGTAAATTAATTCTATTTAGTTAGACCAAGTTACTTATATATGTTTCCTTCTCAAGGTTTTATACGTCACTCAGTCCACACCTGCATCTGTCCTTTTGATAACACATTTATGGACAGCTCAAACTTAATTTCCAGTCCTTATCCTTCTTCACAAAATACCCCCTCTTAGTACTTCCCCTTAAATATCACTCATTCATCAGACTCGGTATCAAATTATCATTCCACTATCACCACTCTCCGGTTTCAAACGTGGCTTTTGGATTAACTGTACATGTAGCTTATTTACTTTTCATTTCTATATATCATTTTTCCTGTACTATACTACACTAGAGAATGTTATAACTGTACAATCTCCTGCTGGTTAGTTTGTGGTAAAACTGGTTTTAGAAAAGTACTGGACCAACCAAATAGTATTAGTTGGTTAAGAAACCCCTGTCATATCTTCTTCAAAAGGTTTATTCCCAGGTGGTCTGGTATAGAAAGGAGACAGACAGGTCGAGATGCACTGTGTTGGCTAGGATATCACACATTACCATGGGAAAGGTGGACCAACCATCATAGCTACAATTAAGGATGTCATCCTCTTTGACACCCAGTTTAGTGAAACGTACTGTCAACATGGGCGAAGACTGTATCTGGTTATGAGCGTTGTTCCACATGTGTTTTCCTCTAGGTTGGGATGTTGCACTCCAATAGAGATGCATTTGGACACTTTCCGAAGGGTGCTCATCACTGTTTCCTCAACCAAGTCAGTGTGAGTTTAGGTAAGATATCGACTCACACTTCTGGTACTTCTTTTCTTGGAGGCGGCTGCGACAGTAGAAGTAGTCACGTTCCTGTTGAAACCTTGGGTAGGTGGAACTAGTGTCGGCAGAAACTGAACAGTAAAGCCATCTTATGAGAAGTGGTATCTATCGGAAATATAATTACGGTGTATGAGAAATATTAAGTTTCATAAATTCACAATCAACGTACAATAACTTTTTCTTTAAAAAATATAGACACTACATATGTCAAGCAAAGCTAAAAATCGACATTACCAAAACTGTATTCAAATTTTATGTGTGTATTTTAGTGTATATATAAATAACCATAAATAAACGTATTTTCTGGTCCTTCTGTTTGTAAGTTCAAAAGTAGAATTATTTGGTTTTCTTTATACAAAATACTTACCATCATAACTTATCAGAGTGTTTAACTTGTAAAGGCAGATCGCAGATATAATGACACATTTAAATGATATAACAGTAATATCTGATTCCATGTACTCCAAAACATCAATTATGCTAAGGATATTGTTGAAACATGTTATTGAGAAGAGATTCAAAGAGACTATATCCACATGTTCAGATTATTTATTGATACGAATAATTGAAATCATGTATATGTTTTTGCAATAAGATTTGATCAAAACTGTAGTTGTGCTGTATAAATATAATTATAAAAAAACAACAATTAAAGACTGAATTATTTAAACAGTGAACAGACAGTTTGTCTGATATATTTTCATTACAATGGTTTTTAACCAAAATGAGGAATTTCTTTACATTTGTTAATTTCAATACAACTACGTACTGAAAATACAAAGTACTAACTAATTTACATTTTATCGTATATTTGTATAGTTCTACTATTATTAGATAGGCTTGTTTAAAAGATTCTAGCAAACAAGTTTTTAAATCTTCATAACATGTTCGATCCTACCTGATTCATTCAATACTAAATTATTATTTAACAGAAACTGATCAAGAAAGCATTTCTATATTTACTGAAATATTAAAATTGTTCATGTATGATGATTTAATACATTTTATATTTTTAGTAGTATGCACAGGGTTCAGAATGTTATGTTAAAATAATGTTGAATAATCAAATCAACATCTTGAATATAAGGTTCCAGTGGTACAGTAACAACATTATTTGTAATTTAGTATGTAGTTGGATGTCACTAATACTTTGTCACAGTTGGGAATGTATGTGATGATCATGAAAAATAATCATGTACATGGATTGTGAAGATATGTTCACATGAAGGACTTTTCAAGATGGAGATAATCCTTAAACTTGAATTAAGAAACAAGGCAACATACATCAACATTTTCAACAACTTTCACTAACACCTATACCTTCATTGGTATACCTTCATTAACACTATATTAGTCCTGTATGACCAGATGAGTAGTCCCAATGTGAGAGTGACGGGTTCGAATCCCTGTCCCACCAAACATGCTTGTCCTTTCAACCAAGTGACGATCAATCTCATTTTTCATGACTAAAAGACCAGGTGAAGAGTTGGCGGCCTTTCACTGCTAAATTAGGAACGGCTAGCGGAGATAACTCTCATGTGACTTTAAACAAAGTTCAAGCTACACCAAACCAATTTACACAATATCACTGATATACTTTATTATGTAAGGGATATATTCGACTTTTATTTTGATATAGTTTCGGTGAAGTGGGTGTTTACTATAAGCTACTTCATTAATACCATTTTCACGATATTAACACCAATAACAGCTTCGCTTCAGTCACAGTGACACCCATGTTGATGTCTCAGAAGTCACAGTGACACTTGTAGAGGTAACTGAAAGCGGAGCTAGTTTTACTATCTGGCATTTTGTGTGTAAATATGACGAGTTTCTGTAACGTTTATTGCATACAGGAAAACCTTCTGTTTACAGTTTTGACTGATGATTTACATAAGGTAAAATGTCAGTAATTTGGAATGTCTATGACGAACTCCTATTTCAACCTTGCAACAATAACCACAGACTTAGCTGCCGTTCACAGAGACACAGTTATGGACATTCCAGACACAGAATACCTAGATGTTTTCTAATAGGCTGGGTGTACAGTGTCAGACTCGTTCATTTTGATGAGGTAGTCGAAAGTAAAGAACTGGTATAAAATTGTTAAACTGGACCCAGATGTGTTCTATATAATCACCTGTACTTACTTAGCAGTATTTCATGTGTGGTGATGGGTGATATCTTTCTTTACCTAAAGAGAATCAGCTTGTTTGTCAGGTTGTTCGATAACGTTTACCACATTTTTTGTGTCAGACCTATATTGTTTGTTTTTGAAATTTCTCGCAAAGCTACACAAAGACTATCTGAGCTAGCCGTCCCTAATTGAGTAGTTTAAGAAACGAGGAAGGCAGCTGGTCATCATCACCTACCGCCAACTCTTGGGCTACTATTTTATCAACTAGTACTGGGATTGACTCATTTTATAACGCCATCTCGACTGAAAACGCGAGCATGCTTGTTGTGACAGGGATTCGAGCCGTTTTCTTCAGATTACAGGTCGAGTACCCTAACCACCTGGCTATGCCGGGACGTTAGACCTGGAATCTAGATCTAATTGTTTATCTACACAACGCTTGTATTGTAACGATACGCTACATGTACATTTTTAATTTACAGACCATATACTAGTAAAGTTTTTAATGTGTGATTTTATCCAAATATTCACATTTCGCGTAAAACAAGCACCACCTTCAGGCTGCTAAATATACTTACAGTTTCTGAGATAATATAATGTGTTGATGATATATGAGTAATTAATTTGTTAAAATGACTCAAAACTTACAAAAGTTCTATCTTCATATTGGTGAACTACTAATCCTGTTTGACAATAAAATAGTGAAAACATTAGGACCAACACGGTGATTAACTTAACAGTAGTTCACATATGAACAAAAGTTTATATATTAAGGGTGTATTTCACATGCTACCCAATATATGTAATCATAACTTATGGTTGGGATAGAGTATTGTTTTAGTTGGGCTTGGTTGGGTCTGTATCACAAAATGTCTGTTTTTGAAGCATTTGTGATTATAATATTAATATTCGTGATGTACTCCGATAAAACAGTGGTGCATATTCAGATGTACATCTCTAAAATCAGTGGTTCGATTCTCTCGGTAGACGCAGGAGATAGCCCAATATTCATGATAATTTCATTCTCCGAAAGAAAACATTTTAATACGTTACGAATATGTTTGTAACTACGTCAGTCACAACCACTGTCCTACAGTCGTTTGTATGGGTTATAGTTCAACTAGAGGGTCAGGACTTGACTGTAAGTAGCACGTGCATAACAGGAATATGATGGTGTTACTCACGTGCAGCAGCCACATTATTCTGCATGGAGACACCAACAAAGATAACCAAAGGTCAACCCTGTATTTTTTTAACCAACTAGTATTATTACACGATTCATTTCTAAGTATTTAACTGAAAATAGGGTTTCTGTTTTTTTATTATTTTGTTATTAGGTCCAATATAGCGGAATAAACAAAGCCGACCAGGTGCATGAAGTCACGTGCATAACCTTTATAATGATCTCATACACGTTACTCTGACACCTACATATAGACTCAAGACAGTCACAGTGACATCTATAACAGTCTCAGTAATGTTGACATTCATAACGGTCTCACACTAGCCACTCTCACCCATAAAAATAGTCAAATCAGTCACACTGACGAATATAATCGTTCATCAACTGTCATTCTGACACCCAAATCGTCTCACACCAATTATACTGGCATAAATAATATAATCAACCGTAGTTCCACTGATTCTCATCGTGGTCTTACAACAGTCACATTACCTCTAATTTAAATAATAAAACATAGATGGGGATACTGTTATACTTTTATTAATCTCGAAGTGGTACGTTAAAAATAATATTAAACACATGTTTATTGATTCCGAAACAATTCTTTTACCAATGAATCATTTTTGAACATTTGTTTTTGTTTTGCTTTAAATCCATCAAACAAAGCAAAGTGTAACTAGAAACTTTCAAATTTTCTACCATGAATACATCATGGTTTATTAACAGGTGGTTTGTTCACTGATTTTCTTCCACAGATGTCTCCTTTAGTCGTCCCTAATTCTTGAAGCGACAGACTAAAGTGGGATTGGCTGTTACATTTTTAACGCCTTCAAAGTAGAAATGGTAAACATGTTTCAAAATGGGTTTCGATCCAGTGATTTTTAAATTACGAAACAAGCATCTTAATCCCTAGGTCATGTCAGGCATCGCTAACAACCAAACATTTCCAGTACAAAACATAGAGTTCGAATACAAGAAATCCGTTTGGCTAAGCATTTTATGTCTTGAAATTTGATTGATAAATAAAGGGAGACAAACAGAGACTAGAATAATTACATTAGATATTACACTTTATTACAATCAAACCATACAATTAGACTGATTAGTCAGAGAAACAAGTACAATGTAATGTATTTCGATTAATTTATCACTGTGTTCAAATGTTTAGAAACGTATTATTATTTATTAGCCAGATCTAGAACTTCTGAAAAGAAATATGGTAAACAATCATCTCAACTGGTATATAAAACAATCTGGTATATAATACTACCGGTTTATAACCAAATAAACATGTTTACAGTTCTTCCTCTTTGTTATAAAATTATCAAATCATTTTATCTTGTTAACAGAGATGACCAACTCAGAGTTAACTGTACGTCTTAGATTCTCGCGTCTTTTATCAGTCTCTAACGAATCATACTGGGCCTGGCATTGCCTAGCGCGTTAAGGCGTGCGCTTCGCAATCCGAGGGTCGCGGGTTCGCGCCCAAGTCGCGCCAAACATGCTCGCCCTCCCAGCCGTGGGGACGTTATAATGTGACGGTCAATCCCACTATTCGTTGGTAAAAGAGAAGCCCAAGAGTTGGCGGTGGGTGGTGATGACTAGCTGCCTTCCCTCTAGTCTTACACTGCTAAATTAGGGACGGCTAGCACAGATAGCTCTCGAGTAGCTTTGTGCGAAATTCCAAAAAACAAACAAAAAAAAAAAAACGAATCATATTATGGAAAAGACTTAATGTTAGTTTGTGTCATCTGTCTTTCTTTAACATGTCTAAGGCATCTAGAAGGAAGTGTTTTCATGTCAGTCTCATGTTAATTGTTTATTAATGTGAATGTTTTCACTCACCATATCAAGTTGTGTTTATTAAAAATATAATCAAACATCAAGCACGCCCTATATATTCCTGTTCTCAGTTACACAACCCCCTTCGAACATATGGTCAGCTCTTGGTCAGTTACCTCTTTCTTTTTTGTCAATCTGACGATGACCGAAGAAGGTCGAAACGTTGTTCGCTCCTATACATAAATATTTTCTCAACACAAACCAGCTGTTTTTACATATATAATTTACTTCATGTGTTGTTTGGTTTCCATTATGTTGAATGGTAAAAAATACATATACAACAATATTAGGGGCAGGTAACTATCACAGTGAATCAGTCAATAAAATACATTGTTTGTATAACGTTATTCTTACTGACTAATCATAAAAATCACAGACAGTTAAGAACCGTGATTGGTTTAGTAATTAATTTTATGTTATTGCAGGATATTTCAACTTGTATCATTTTTATGGGAACAGATACTCTGTTACCTTAAAGTTGGAAACACGACAAAATAAACGTTTACTGGAATTAAAATATTTAAAAAAATATAAGGTTTTATATAGAAAGTTTAATAGTTTATACATTTTGTTTTAAAATGGCAGACATTTATAATAGTTTTGTAAAATGTTAACTTTTGTGAAACTAAAATAGTGTTTTCTTGGAACTGATGTACAAATATATAATAAACACGTGCACACAAACACTTGTTAACATGCTGTTTGACAACCTTTATCTCCAGTCATCAATGTTTATATAGTAGTGGACACAGTAACAATAGAACAAAATTTTACATGAAAAATAAAAATAGCAAGTTAAAATAATGAATTTTAAGTTCTGTAAAACTTATTTCAGTTTAACAAAACTGGGAAATCAATTCATATAATTTCTTGTATCTTGAGACTGGTTATTTCCAGTTAGTATATTAACATTTAGATACTTTTCATGTTATGGTAATTATAAGAATGCATAATTGTAAACAAACGAGAATATGTTATATGTTAGTCACATTACATATGTCATCTCATGTGTTAAAGAGGCCTCTCGCCAAACACTAGCAATATAGTTAATGCGTCAAAAGGTATCTGATGTATTAACCAGTCAGTGAGACCCCAGCAGTACAGCGGTATGTCTGTTTCGATATATTTCATTGTTATTGTTTGTTTTGAATTTCGCGCAAAGCTACACGAGGGCTATCTGCGCTAGTTGTCCCTAATTTAGCAGCGTAAAACTAGAGGGAAGGCAGGTAATCATCACCACCCACCGCCGACTATTGGCTACTCTTTTACCAAGAAATAGTGGGAATGACCATCACATTGTAACTCTCCCACAGCTGAAAGGACAACCATGTTTGGTTCGACGGAGACTCGAACCTGCATCCCTCAGATTAGGAGTCGACCGCCCTTGCCACTTGGCCATGCTGGGCATGTTCACGTTTCAAAAGAACATTCTTACAGGCCTTTCCTCTGATTTCTTGACTTCTTCCCACTGCATTTCCGTTGGGTTTTTCAGTCATTTGTGAAAGGATGAACAAAAACGATCTAGTTTCGGTTTCCTTTGTTACATTTACAAAAAGTGTATATATACATATGTTTATCTTTAAAATTAATATTTATCTTACAAAAGCTACTTTTTAAATAGTTTAATTTATATTTATTTAGTGCTTTGCACAAGTCCCTTGTTGTCCCTAAACATTATATTATGACTTTTTATCTTTATATTCCATGGTAAAGAGTAGTCCAAGAGTTACCAGAGGATGATTTTAAAAAGCTGCCTCATTTGTAGTGTATTAACTTCAAAATTAGGGACGGCTGAACATCCACAAATAAATAAACATATTGGTAGTGATAGTCACTTTGGACAAGTTTTACATTATCAAGGTGACTGAACAACGTGATATTTACTGCCTGGAACACAATAGTAACAAACTGAGTCTGAAGGGTATCTCAATATAACCAATCTTACTGGTAATCTTCACAAGAACTTCAAACAGAACTCTCCAGTAAAAACTACTGTCTTTTGTGACAAATAAACTATATTTTTTACTGTACTTGTTAAAACAAAATAAATATGAAAATGGGTATTTAAAAATATGTAAATATGGATTGTAAACAAAACAAGGAAACCGGAGATACTGTAAACATTATTTACTGAAACTAAAAACTCTTATTTTGGTTTCATACTTTTACCTTTCATTATATTTGGTGTTTTCAAAATGAACTTTCTTTCCTAATTCTTTTATGGCGTTTATTTGCAGATTTTTAAATTCTCAGTTTTTACTTATTTTGTATACTGGAATACGAACAAAGTATTACTGGGTAAGGTAGCAAACTTTATACATTGTAATGATAATAAACATAACTAATATCTAGTTGATACGGTTCGTGATGATTTACTGTACTATTGACTATTTGATAGCATTTGTTTGAAATATAAAATGTTAAACTGCAGATGGAGATTTGTTTGAGAATATAGTGAACATTAATAGCTGCCGTGTAACGACATTATGTATGTATAGTAAAGTAAAACTATATACAAGACACAACCTCCACTACGTGAGTATAACATTTTACAAGTACGACAGCAGTATTTCAAATAAAACATGTAAGAATAAAATGTCACTATAAATATTTCTTCGTGTATTTTAAAGTAATTATTCTACCATGTGTGTAATAAAATTTGATATTATGTGTATTGATTTATTTACTACTTCTCTTCATATATAATATAGGGGTTGGCTACTTAAAAACACTGTTTGTTTAGAATTAAACACAAAATTACATGGGCACCATGGGTATCGAAACTCGGTTTCTAGCGTTATAAATTCGTAGATGCACCGCTGTGCCACTAGAGGTGACCGAGTGTATAATGTAGAAAGCATTTAGTATCTACATGTTACATATAAATATATTTATCTGTATGGGCTGATAATTCTTCTTTCACCTTATGTTTAACATTTTTAAATGGGTCGTTTTGTACTGCTTTTATTTTTACATATTTTTATATGTGTATAGTCTTAGTAATAAACAACAAAGGGTTTAAAGTGTTTTAACTGACTTGAATATTTACTATTTAAGGTGTTTTTCGTCGTCACATTCTATACGGTTTTGTTGTGATCCATTTTATGAAACACTACTGTGGTTCATGATAAAATTTGTTTATTATGATTTTGTTGGCTCTCTTTATTTATACTGGTTTCTATTTCTCTCTTAATCCAATAATATAAAATTAAAAATCTCCCATTATGCACCATATCTTCATTGTCACTCAAATCAGAAATCAGTACAATATAAAAATACAATACTAGAAACATTGCTTTACGTGTATCATTTATGCAGCTGACCAACTGTAATACAATTAGAAGTAATGTATTGCTGTATTTTCTTTCCCTCCGTTGCTTCCTGGTTTGTCAACACATACTTAATTATTCTGTTATTCTCTGTGAAGAAGACACTATATGTATTATTTTTACACTGTTCTATCTGAAGAATTACAAAATTTTATTCAAGTTTCATTTTTCAAATGAATTTAAGATTGTATATGTTTTAGTATGTGTGTTACTAAAATAAAGTCTCGTCCTCTAATTGGAATAAAGCTTCTTGGTGTGATAATTTTATTTTTATGTAACATTATCTGTCGTACGTTATGTAGGTGCTCTACAAACTTCACCCCTACATCACTTACTAGTAAGATTGGTATCGAACCCTGGATACCCTGTACAATGGTCAAGTGGTTTGCTTACTGAGATAACGTACTGGATATTCAATAACTAAATAAAAGTCATTGGACAGTTTCCTACTCTATGTTATGTATCTATAAATTGTATATTAGTTGTCTTCTACTCGTTATGGTACGTCAACCTATATCCATACAGGATTTTAAAATATTTAGTATTTCCGCTATTAATTTATCTTTCTTAATTATTCAGTAGATAAATCGTTTAAAATACTAAAAACAAATATCTAGTCCAATTTATCGGTAAGTTCGTCAACTGTATTTGAGAAATATCAGTTTTGGAAGATTATTCACCCATCAGCTACCTTGAAAATACATCAGCGGTATATCTTTAATACATTTGAAATCCCTACTGTACTTATATTCAACATCAATGTTTTAAAGCTTTTGATTAACAATAATTTATCTTTATTAACCATTTTATGATAACTAATTCTGCTGTTCTACCGACGTGATTTGGTTTGAATTTCGCGCAAACCTAAAGGTGGGCTATCTGCGCTACCCGTCCCTAATTTTGCAGTGTAAGACTAGAGGTAAGGCAGTTAGTATCTGTGTGCTCCATTCACCCACTACATCCTCACTTAAAATAAATAAGTCGTGTAACAACACGTACTGTCAGTCGAAGTTCGAACAGTTGAGCTAAACCAACCACTCGGCCTGCCTTCTCACCGTTACGTGATTGGTGAAGTCTTGGAGGATATTGTTGGAGTAACTAACAACAGGTGGGTTAAAATAAAGAAAGAAGTTGAGGTAGAGAAGTTAGTTTAAGGTTCTATAGGTAGGGTAAGTAGAAAATAAAATTAAATAAGTAACTGTGGCTACTGCTGGCATAGACACCACTACTACCAGAAGAGCTGATGATAATGTGGAAGCTGTGCCAGATCCACTTACTCAAGTAGGTTTGTGAGGCACTAAACATTACTACTACCATAAGGGCTGATGATAATGTGAAAACTGTGCCAGATCCACCCACTCAAGTAGGTTCGTAAGGCACTAAACACTACTATTACCAGAAGGGCTGATGATAATGTGGAAGCTGTGTCAGATACACTTACTCAAGTAGGTTCGTGAGGCACTAGACACTACTACTACCAGAAGGGCTGATGATAATGTGGAAGCTGTTTCAGATACACCCACTCAGGTAGGTTTGTAAGGCAGTAGACATTACTACTGCTAGAAGGGCTGATGATCATGTGGCAGCTGTGCCAGATCCATCCACTCAAGTAGGTTCGTAAGGCACGACACACTTAACGGACACGATTCCTTTTTTCACTGTAAGCTCGACGAGGATGTCGAAAGTTTTATAGATGCATTAAATGAAGCTGTTAGAATATCAGGTTAGACTGATGCACAGAAATCAGACATTTTGTGACTGAGAACAGCAGGAGAAGCAAAACGTTTCATTGAGGCATTGCGTAAAACTGTAGTTTTTCAGTTTTTAATACGTATGCTGACAGAGGAATATGGTAAACGAGAAACGCCAAGCACAATCATGGCACAATTACGAAATATGAATCAAGAAAAAGGCGAGTCTGTTCGAGTGTTTGGACATAAGCTACAAGAACAAGGTAATAGATTACGTAGAACTTAGATTATATAATGATCCAAGATACACTAAAGTCTGAGTATCAGCGAAGGTCGCTTAGCGATAGAGCTCTGAGTGATGTTAATGAATCCAATTCCCAACGAGCAACCTTATTAGATTTAATCGAGGATACAAGAGAGCAACAGATATATAGGTACAAGCAGTCTGTAATAAGTATGATAAGTAAGAGTATGAATGAAAAAGTAAACTGGCGAAGTGGACAAAATAAGTGCGAGGACTTGCAGTGTTTTAAGTGTGGTAAGGTTGGCCACATAGCAAAAAAATTGTTTTCTAAAACAAACTGAGCCTGTAAGTTGTTTAACTGTTGTATTTTAGTAAGGATTTTACAGCAAGGGTTAATTCAGAAGTATAAGATCTTAGTTAGACGATATCTTGTTGAGATAGAAGATTTGTTATTAGGATTAAAGGATATTAAAGATAACGTTTAGATTTCAGATCTGACTCAGCAGAAACGTGATTTAATAGATGCAGGTGGAAATGTTCTGAAAGTTTTGTTCTGAACCACAACCACAGATGATTTACGTGAATTAAACAAGAAAGTAGACCATCAAAGACAAGTATCCAGAGAAATGATTCATTTAATAGGTGGACAGATGACTATAATGAATTCATTAAACCAGACACTTGAATTACATGAGCAGGAAATTAAAAGCGTGTCTAGAGCATTAGTAAACATTACTAACAGTTTGATACATACTAGAATAAGACAGACTGAGCTTCATAAGGCAGGAATTGTAATGTTAGTTTTCCCACATAGAATTCATAATTTCAGTTGAAAATAGTGGGACTGAGTTAGCTAAGTCAGTACAAGCATTGTGTGTAACTGTAGACAGAAAGTTGAGTTCATACTTTATAGCTCCAAGTATATTATAAAAAGTATTAGACGATATTGAAAGTGAGTTACCTCCGTATTTACAATCTGTAATTCCTACACATAGTAAAGAGATTTACATGTATTATAGTTAAGCTGATGTAAAAACAGCCGCAGTAAAGTATACGTAAAGAATGTTCATAGAGATACCTTTGAAAACAAACGATAGAATGTTTAAATTATATAAAATTATACCCTAATCATTAGCATTAAGCCATTCATTAGCTCTAACTTCTATGTTGACCCAACTTCAGTAATTTATTTAGTACCCATTATGACTTGAAGTTATGCAATATTAACAAGACTTTTCAAGGGTGGAGGTCCATTTTGGGCTGTAGTTTAGCCAGTTTACCTGAACTGAGTCATTGTTTGTGGCTCTTAACATTTTTATAATATATCCATTTTTCATCTCCAGTCACTAACATGTCCAAAAAGGTGAGTTTCGTTCACACGAGTGCAGGGAAGTGCAAATGTTCATTCATGCTCTAAGGTTGGCTTCCAAGTTGTTGCAGATGACAGTGAACTGTTGAATTAAGCTTCTGCTTGTTCTTCAAATGCTACAGCACAGTCTTCATCAAGTGCAGCCAGCAGCAAATCATCATTAAACTTAAGCTGTAGTCACCTGATATAAACTTCTGAAACTACGTTCGACGTTCACTTTCATTGAGAGAATCCGCACCATAAACACCTTGAATGTTGTTTTGTGGTTTCTGCTGCCTTTTAAACTCATAAAACATCGTATACCTCCTCAGACACATCCATTTTCGTAAGGGTTTATTTGATTAATGATCTGAAACAGTAGCGTTGGGATAGTTTCTTTTATTTGTCTGAACATTTTCATACACGTTATACTACATATTTTAGTAATTAAAACCTTCTACAAAGACAGAAATTATGATACACTTTCTGTATTGAAATTTCGGGCATCACTTATGAGATGACTTGATAAATTATGAACAATTTTATTTAGTTTATAATGAATAATAGACAATATTTAAATCATGTAGGATTACTTTTAAACAAACATTAAGCTGACTTCGTACAAGATAAAAAAAGAGTCCACTGTGAACAAAATCAAACAAATAAGTATTAAAACGATACAAAACACTGTTGTTCTGTATAGTGAAACAATCATTAAGAAACTCTTACTTTACTTGACTTAACATATATAAATATATGGACACATAACTTGTTAGTTGATTTGTTATCACGAGATACTGATATATATATATATATATATGGATTTGGTATTCAGTTGAAACTTCAAAGTATGAACAAGTGTGAAGTAGTGTTTGGTTCAGTTCTTTGTTTATTCAATAAAATGTATTCCTGAAGTTCATATGTGTATCATTATTTATAATTTAATGCGAAATTTATGTTGTTGCTATAGATTTGAGTATTAGTGCACAGTTGGTACAATGTATACAAGGAGGTTGGCATACATATTTGTAATCTTTTCTATAAAATGTGTCTACTCTGAGTGCATGCTTACATAATCTCAGACATTTTGTGCTAGTTCAAACATCTGAGAACCTGTTTGAATCAAGTGCCAAAGAAATTTAATAAGATTTTTCATCTTATTTGCATCATGGCACATTTCAGGCTAAATTTGTTTCAAAAGTTGTTACATTTTCCTCCTCAGACCTTTACTCTTTTGCTCTGTCAAAGCCTCCATCACTTGAAAAATGTGTAGCTCACAGTAAAGGTCTTCCAAAATTCTAATCAAGAGTGGCGATCGCTCTATTGTCCTGACCTCTTTCAGTTTATTTTCTTGTTTTGTTTTTGTATTTTTTAATTTCGCGTAAAGTTTTGTTTGTTTGTTTTGGAATTTCGCGCAAAGCTACTCGAGGGCTATCTGTGCTAGCCGTCCCTAATTTAGCAGTGTAAGACTAGAGGGAAGGCAGCTAGTTATCACCACCCACCGCCAACTCTTGGGCTACTCTTTTAACAACGAAAAGTGGGATTGACCGTCACATTATAACGCCCCCACGGCTGGGAGGGCGAGCATGTTTGGCGCGACTCGGGCGCGAACCCACGACCCTCAGATTACGAAGCGCACGCCTTAACGCGCTAGGCCATGCCGTGTCCATTCGCGTAAAGCTACTCGAGGGCTATTTGCGCTAGCCTTCCCTAATTTAGTAGTGTAAGACCAGAGGAAAGGCAGTTAGTCATCACCACTCACCACCAACTATTGGGCTACTCTTTTACCATCAAATAGAGGGATTGACCATACCATTATAACCCCTGCGGCTGAAAGGGCGAATATGTTTAGTGCAACGAGGATTCGAACCCGCCTTATCTCATCTGGCCATGCCGGGCCTCCGACCTGTTTCAGATAAAGCGGTGTTTCAACAAACTGTCATGACCTGATCTGTGATATCATAATATTCAAGCAAACTGTAAAGTCTAACTGGTTACTCATGACCTTTTGAAGAAAGTATTATTCCTAGAAGTAAGTCAATTACAAGCAATTAATTTGACTGTCAAGCCCAATATTCGTTGTTAAATGAGTAATTCAAGAGGTCGGGGTGATAACTAGTTCCTTCCCTGTAATCTTAATTGCTAAATTCGGAACGAATAGCGCAGATAATCCTCTTGTATGTTTGTATGAAAAACAAAATAAATCGTTTATACCTTCCCAGTGTGTGCTTACTTCTGGAAGAATATGCAACATGTGATGGTATTCTAAATTTATATATATTATTGTTAAAGCTTCCGATAAAAAGTAGAATTGTTATTAATTAATCGTAATTATGAGTGACAGAAAAACTAAAAGTACTCTATGATTTCTTTATCTCACGTTTCCATTTCATTAATCTCGCTGTTTTTTGGCAAGAATATCTGACCTGAGCGCCTCTAATTATGTTCAGGATTTCTCAAGTCCTGTTACATATGTCGTCGAAACGCTCAGTGTAAAAGACCCTATATTAGCATTCATATTTTCATTTACTATCTGACTGTCCTTGCGTTAATTTTATTTTTACTGAATATATTTATGAATGTTGTAAATTTATCGAATTTAATTAATTAATTAATCAAATGTTTAATCCGTGAATTCTAAAACATATATTTTAAAGTGTTGTCATATAGCAACAAACTGATCCACAAAAAGAAAAGGCCGAGGCTTTAGGTTTGTGTGTGACCCACCATAATTACAAGATAAAAGAACCTAGAAACTTAAAACTTTGTACACATACGACATAAGATATTATTACTTATCCACGTGTGTGCGCATCTTTTTAATAAGAAATGTGTGCATCTAGGTATTACTTATCTTCGTGCGTGTGGAATTGTCTGGCAAAATATTTTTATTATTCAAATTAGCGAAAACCACATAGAAAGAAATGCCAGCGTCATAGTTAATCAACAGTATTATAAAACTGTTTATAGTAAATGGCATCATTTAGTATTGAACTTCGGCTTAACGTTGATCTAAAATTACAAGAATTTGTTTTCAAGACTAAAATATGTTTTATAATAAAAGTCATATATAGAATAATTTTAAGCAAGAGATGGCGCTAACGTAGCAGTTCGGATGAAAATACACAAACTGTTTTAGCTCATTTATGATCGAGATTTAAATACGTAAGAGAGTGTAAACCAGAGTCTATGGGTTCAACATTAAGGACAACTATACACCGATATTCCTTTTGTAACTTTGTGAGAATTTCCAAACAAAGAAACAAAATAATATTTAGAGAGAAAACGTCAAACTTTTTTCCAGCAGTAACACCTGGAGAGAACTTTTACAACATAACAGTTTTGTGTTTCTGGTACAAGGCATGGCTTTTCACTAAAAATTAACAAAATCAATATATCTTTAGAAAGTTCTCTTGCCTCCTAGTGGCACAAAGATATGACTGCGAATTTCCAACGCTAGAATCCGGGTTTAGATACATGTGGTGGGCATAACAGAGATGATCCATTATGTAGATTTGTGCTTAACTACAAATAAAGAAGAACTAGAATTGTTTTATATGAGACATAAATATATTTCCCGAAAACATAATAAAAATCACGTGATCCTTTTCTAGCCTTTCTGTTAGTCAAACACCATCAAATGTTACAAAATATTTGAAAAGAAAGTTGTCAGATGTGGTTGAAGTACACGCTGTTCACCTACACACAACTAATTAACATATTTAAAATATGGCATCTTGCTTGATGTTTATTTGTTGAATTTCTCAAAAGCTATATCGATGCTATTTGCGCTAAATCTGAGAAGACAAACTATAGTGGAGGCAGATAGTTCACAATACCACCCTATTCCGTTTCTTGTCAGACCAAATAGTAGGATTTCACCTTCACTGTTGTAATAAAACATGTGTCCAGTGTGTGGAGCACAGCTGGTCTGGACGATGACGAAATGAATACCACAAAACATTCGTTCCAGACATGGTCATCATAACCACCATGGGTTACTTTGTTACTTACAGCAAGGCTAATTCATTATTTTGTTCCTTATGAAAGTAAGGTAATATTCAAACGACTGCCATAAATCATTTTAAACACTGCCTTGTGTTGAACATCATTTTAATCACTTTCTATAAAATCAAACAAGAAACATCTTTCACTCTCACCACTGGTGGCTCAGTAGTAAGTATTCAGTCTCATGACATTAAAAACCAGGTTTCGATGATCCTGGGATGTAAAACACAACTAGCCATTCTGTAACTTTCGTAACAATCAAATAAATCCAGTTATCATATACCAGTATTAGTCATATTATATCTTTTAATAATGCACTTTATTGATGAGCTCTGGACTGAGTGAAACGCGTCGTGTCCAATAGATACGACCGAATTAGTGTGATTTGAATACTATTATTATGTATCCTTTTAATTGTTGAAACTTTCCACAGGACTGGCTATAGAATATAGTATTATAAGTGTGGTAGGTTTAACGTTCATGTCTGATGACAAGTACATTAATTATAATCATGCTTCGCCAACATGATCCATAAATTAATTCATTCGTGATTTATGATTGACGTTTACAATCAACAAGAAATTGAATAAACTTTCACCACACGTAAAACCGTCGCTTACATTCAGATTAATACAATTTTAACTCCTTGATATTTTCACTGTAAAGTTTCACCGTGGATTATTTTTATACCAAGTAACGCTTTCTGTTAACATTTTGCAGAGGACAATTTAAAGTTACTCATTCTAGTTTGTATGATCGATTTAGTATGTGGAAACATTACAGGAGTTCACCTATTAGATAGAGATGGTAATTTCAGAATTGTGGCTGCTATCAGGAGAAACGGTATGTGTTATAATTAAACTGGCTATATTAATGACAATATCCGGGGAAAATCCAGGTAATATCGCCACACACACAATACCTCAAGTTCCTGTTCGTCAGTATTTTGTAGTCACATAACTCGTGTTTGTGTTCACTCATTTAATAAATAAATAAAAGGAATTTAACTGACTAAGTTACTGATCACCCAACACTTGTTATTCATGTCATGTTTTCTTACTGGATAAAAGTGTACAGTGTTGTTGTTAAGGAGAAACTGTAACCATTTCAAAAGGCTCAGATATTCTGGTTTTAACCGCCTGGAATACACCAGAAAACAGTGAAAGTGTGTGTTAGAAATAAAATTCAGGAAATTGAACATTGTATCTTAGTTGTCACACGTTTAAAGACACACACACTATAACCATAAATTTAATACATCTATAACACTAAGTAAATAACAATAAACAAACATTTAATTCGTTGTTAAAACTTAATCATATGTTGCAAGGTGTGCAGCTTACACGAACTTTGTATACAGTGTACCTGTTGGACAGATATCCACTAACATGATCATTGATATCAGTATGTCTGTGCATTTACATGTTTGAAACAGTAAACTAACACGTCACGTGGTTAGTATTGTTTTTAGCTAAGCACAAAACTACAGATTGGGCTATCTGTGTTGTGCCCACCACCTGTGGGCACACACAGGCTTTCAGCGTTTTAAGCCTTTAGACTTTCGACTGAACCAGTGGAGGATACATGGTTTATTAATTTTCTGTATGCAAATGATGAGGGGCTTTACAAAACGTGTATGAATAAATAAACACCCATTAACACTCAACGCATGTTTATATGTGTATCAAAATTATTATTTTTGGGTTTACATACATAATAAGATTGAAACTATGTCAATTTTCATTCTATACAATTTTGTATGAAATATACGATATATCTTTTCGATATGTAATATGTCTGCTTATTCTTGAAATATAAACAAAGGTAAACTTATTTCTCGGGTAAATATTTGAAAATAATGAAGATGTGTTTTTTGTACAATAGCTGATTCTCTGCATATATTTTGTTTTTGTATTTTGGTTTTTCCGTATTTACAAATCTAGTTTCAGGACGAGAATACTTAACAGAGATATTTAACACTGTTTACTGAAATTTACTTTTCGTTGTTCCTTTTGACGATGTTTGATTCACAGAATATACTTGTTTTTTTATGTCTGTACTCGTCACGATCATTAGTTTAGTAGAACTTTCACACTTCATATTCTGATGAGACATCATTATGCATCTAGTGAAGGTTCATGAAGATATGTTTTTGTTTCTAATTTTGTGTAAAGCTGCTCTCGTGAGCTGTCTATGGTATCCGTCCCTAATTTAGCAGCTACAGACTGGAGTAAACACAACTAGTTAACATCACCTACTACCCATCAGGAGGTTACGATGTTCTGTAGAAAGTAGTGTTACTCTTTGTTTGAAGTGCAGTAGTAAATTATACAGTATTTCTAAATTTGAATAAAAGTTTATTTCTCATTCACAGAATCTCTCTGGAATAAGAAACCTTACAGCTACATGCCATTGGTTGAATATTATTCATCGTATAAATATTTATCTTCATCTCTTGTCCGATTTGATGAAAATCTTCAGCTTACTTAACACAGTATTCGTTTCTTTATACGCTCAGAAAACTGCAGCCTCAAGTTATCAATCTGGATGTTTCTTTGTACATCTAGTGGAACATCAGATGTTGTCAGTTCAACTTTGTTCAAGAAAAGAAATCCAGTCAGGACTGCGATAAATAATAGATCTTTTTTCTCCAGAAGGGATCAATATTATACTTTCAACCTTACTTGTGTCTAATGTTTATCTGGGACGAAGTCTGGCAGCAATACCTTGTCATCCAAAATGCTTTACTCAACGTTCAGGACATCATAGAGTAGATACCACAAAAAAATATCATGTTTACAAAACCAGGTGTTGTCACGGACAACTACTCAATGTCCCTTTGTATCTACGCTTAATATCTCATCTCAATAACAGTAATATGAACAGATTATCACCAGAAGGATAGAAAAACAACACAGAAAAATACATAGTCGATTTAATACTGATGTTTACCTAAGAACAGCATCGGTAATATACCAGACAACAAAGGTAACTTAAACATTCTTACTGGTTGGAACTAATAAAGATCTTCACGAACCTTCTGATAGCAGCACACATCAAAGTTTCAGAATCTAGTCACATTTATAATATCTTAACACGTATAAAACCTGATCGAGATTCAAGAGCTTTCCAAAGTCTTTTTATTTAAAAGCTAGAGTTGTACAACTATAAAAAGTGAAACCTGTTTAAACATGGTGGTTTCTTCTTTGGATACTGACCTTTATCTCGATAATGGTAATCACGAGATTTTCATCATAAGTTCATTTCATCTATTTGTCATTAACATGAACATCCCGAGCTGAAACAAGGCACGTCTTCACAAATATTCTGACTACGTGTTCTACTTGATCAAAGTGTATTTTCGATTAACCTCTGTGGTCTCAGTATAAATACAAGAACAAACGACGTTTTCACATTACAAGTGGACTGAGTCTCCTCTGTGACACAACGGTATGTTTGTAAACACACACCGATAGAAACCGGGTTTGGATACTCTAGGTGACCAGAAGAAAAATAGCCCAATGTTTAGTTTGTGCGCAATTCCGAAAACAAAGCACAAACAAGTCGACTGAAAATGTTTAACAACATGCACTCAAGTAAGCTGTTCGTAAATATCGAAGTACACAGATTGTACCAAGTGTTAAGAACTCTGGGATTATCGAACATTCGATGTCGACCATCAGATCGAAAAATCTCAATTTACCAGGTTCTAACTGATCCTTCGTTTGTTGTTCATTCTGCACCACATATCTCAATCTATCAGGTTTTAACTGATTCTTAGCTGTTGTTCATCCTGTACTACATATCTCAATCTATCAGGTTCTAAATGATTCTTAGATGTTATTCATTCTGTACTACATATCTCAATCTATCAGGTTCTAACTGATCCTTCGTTGTTGTTCATTCTGCACCACATATCTCAATCTATCAGGTTCTAACTGATTCTTAGCTGTTGTTCATCCTGTACTACATATCTCAATCTATCAGGTTCTAAATGATTCTTAGCTGTTGTTCATCCTGTAAATCCTGTACTATATCTCAATCTATCAGGTTCTAACTGATTCTTAGTTGTTGTTCATTCTGTACTACATATCTCAATCTATCAGGTTCTAACTGATTTTAGCTGTTGTTCATCCTGTACTACATATCTCAATCTACCAGGTTCTAACTGATCCTTAGTTGTTGTTCATCCTGTACTATATATCTCAATCTACCAGGTTCTAACTGATCCTTACCTGTTTTTCATCCTGTACTACATATCTCAATCTACCAGGTTCTAACTGATTTTAGCTGTTATTCATTCTGTACTACATATTTCAATCTATCAGGTTCTAACTGATTTTAGCTGTTGTTCATTCCTGTACTACATATCTCAATCTATCAGGTTCTAAATGATTCTTAGTTGTTGTTCATCCTGTACTACATATCTCAATCTATCAGGTTCTAACTGATCCTTAGTTGTTGTTCATCCTGTACTACATATCTCAATCTACCAGGTTCTAACTGATCCTTAGTTGTTGTTCATCCTGTACTACATATCTCAATCTACCAGGTTCTAACTGATCCTTAGTTGTTGTTCATCCTGTACTACATATCTCAATCTACCAGGTTCTAACTGATCCTTAGTTGTTGTTCATCCTGTACTACATATCTCAATCTATCAGGTTCTAACTGATCCTTAGTTGTTGTTCATCCTGTACTACATATCTCAATCTACCAGGTTCTAACTGATCCTTAGTTGTTGTTCATCCTGTACTACATATCTCAATCTATCAGGTTCTAACTGATTCTTAGTTGTTGTTCATCCTGTACTACATATCTCAATCTATCAGGTTCTAACTGATTTTAGCTGTTGTTCATTCTGTACTACATATCTCAATCTATCAGGTTCTAACTGATCCTTAGCTGTTGTTCATCCTGTACTACATATCTCAATCTACCAGGTTCTAACTGATCCTTAGTTGTTGTTCATCCTGTACTACATATCTCAATCTACCAGGTTCTAACTGATCCTTACCTGTTTTTCATCCTGTACTACATATCTCAATCTATCAGGTTCTAACTGATTTTAGCTGTTGTTCATTCTGTGCTACATATCTCAATCTATCAGGTTCTAAATGATTCTTAGTTGTTATTCATTCTGTACTACATATCTCAATCTATCAGGTTCTAACTGATCCTTACCTGTTGTTCATCCTGTACTACATATCTCAATCTATCAGGTTCTAACTGATCCTTAGCTGTTGTTCATCCTGTACTACATATCTCAATCTACCAGGTTCTAACTAATCTGTACTACATATCTCAATCTACCAGGTTCTAACTGTTTACTTGTTCATCCTGTACTACATATCTCAATCTACCAGGTTCTAACTGATCCTTACTTGTTGTTCATCCTGTACTACATATCTCAATCTACCAGGTTCTAACTGATCCTTAGTTGTTGTTCATCCTGTACTACATATCTCAATCTATCAGGTTCTAACTGATCCTTAGTTGTTGTTCATCCTGTACTACATATCTCAATCTACCAGGTTCTAACTGATTCTTAGTTGTTGTTCATCCTGTACTACATATCTCAATCTATCAGGTTCTAACTGATTCTTAGCTGTTGTTCATTCTGTACTACATATCTCAATCTATCAGGTTCTAACTGATTTTAGCTGTTGTTCATTCTGTACTACATATCTCAATCTATCAGGTTCTAACTGATCCTTAGTTGTTGTTCATCCTGTACTACATATCTCAATCTACCAGGTTCTAACTGATCCTTAGTTGTTGTTCATCCTGTACTACATATCTCAATCTATCAGGTTCTAACTGATCCTTAGTTGTTGTTCATCCTGTACTACATATCTCAATCTACCAGGTTCTAACTGATCCTTACCTGTTTTTCATCCTGTACTACATATCTCAATCTATCAGGTTCTAACTGATTTTTAGTTGTTGTTCATTCTGTGCTACATATCTCAATCTATCAGGTTCTAAATGATTCTTAGTTGTTATTCATTCTGTACTACATATCTCAATCTATCAGGTTCTAACTGATCCTTACTTGTTGTTCATCCTGTACTACATATCTCAATCTATCAGGTTCTAACTGATCCTTAGCTGTTGTTCATCCTGTACTACATATCTCAATCTACCAGGTTCTAACTGATCCTTAGCTGTTGTTCATCCTGTACTACATATCTCAATCTACCAGGTTCTAACTGATCCTTAGTTGTTGTTCATCCTGTACTACATATCTCAATCTACCAGGTTCTAACTGATCCTTAGTTGTTGTTCATCCTGTACTACATATCTCAATCTATCAGGTTCTAACTGATTCTTAGTTGTTGTTCATCCTGTACTACATATCTCAATCTATCAGGTTCTAACTGATCCTTAGCTGTTGTTCATCCTGTACTACATATCTCAATCTATCAGGTTCTAACTGATCCTTACCTGTTGTTCATCCTGTACTACATATCTCAATCTACCAGGTTCTAACTGATCCTTAGTTGTTGTTCATCCTGTACTACATATCTCAATCTATCAGGTTCTAACTGATCCTTAGTTGTTGTTCATCCTGTACTACATATCTCAATCTACCAGGTTCTAACTGATCCTTAGTTGTTGTTCATCCTGTACTACATATCTCAATCTACCAGGTTCTAACTGATCCTTACCTGTGTTTTCATCCTGTACTACATATCTCAATCTATCAGGTTCTAACTGATTCTTAGCTGTTGTTCATTCTGTACTACATATCTCAATCTATCAGGTTCTAACTGATCCTTACCTGTTGTTCATCCTGTACTACATATCTCAATCTATCAGGTTCTAACTGATACATATTCAATCTATCAGTTGTTGTTCATCCTGTACTACATATCTCAATCTACCAGGTTCTAACTGATCCTTAGTTGTTGTTCATCCTGTACTACATATCTCAATCTATCAGGTTCTAACTGATCCTTACCTCTTTTTCATCCTGTACTACATATCTCAATCTATCAGGTTCTAAATGATTCTTAGCTGTTGTTCATTCTATGCTACATATCTCAATCTATCAGGTTCTAACTGATCCTTACCTGTTTTTCATCCTGTACCACATATCTCAATCTATCAGGTTCTAACTGATCCTTTGTTGTTGTTCATCCTGTACTACATATCTCATTCTACCACGTTCTAACTTATCCTTACTTGTTGTTTATCCTGTACTACCCATCTCAATCTACCAGGTTCTAACTGATCCTTAGTTTTTCATTCATGGTAGCAACACCTTATTTTGTCTCCATATTCACGCAATGTATAACAAAATGTGTGTTTGTAGGACCGACTCTTATAAATAAAACATGTGAATTTATAGATGGCACGTGACTGATCATTTTTAGGAATTAAGTCTTTGGTTAATAATAAAAAAACATACATGTCCATCCATGTTAATAAATATGTAATGAAACGAAGAACTTATGTAGGAGATGTAAAACGATGAACAGGTAGTTATGGAAACCAATACTGATTGTGAAGTTAACGGGATTTTAACAGATATGTCATGAAAAGTAATTTATGCAGAAAGAGGCATCAGATGAAGAGGTGGGGGTAGGTGGGGCCGCGCCTTTTCAAATGAAGCTCGTTTGGTATTTACATTTTATAAATAGATGAAAACAGACATCCAACTCTATCCAATAAAAATTACCCATTAACAGAAAAGTTCGGTGTAGTTGAAAAAACTGCATAATATAATTGATGAATTACCTTTCCCCCCACTTAGCAGCAAAATTCGATATTAAAAATGAACTATACTTTTTATAAAACCCAAGACCAACACCTCTAATGATAGTCAAGGGTTTCTATGCGCTATCAGTATGCCCTGACAATCATCAGAAAGACTTCCAAATTTTTGTTTGTAATTGTTTGTAGTTAAACACAAAACTGCACAATGAGCTATCTGTGCTCTGCCCACCACGAGTATCGTAATCCGGTTTCAAGTTTCGCAGACATTCCACTATGTTACCGGGAGATGGATCTCTGAGTGTCGACAGAAATTCCCCTATACTCTGAAAACAGAATACTAGTAAATAGAAGAAGGAAACAAATTATCTGGATTTTACATCGAATTAGATCAAATGTATTCCAGATATTGTCACATTTACAAGCCCTTACTAGCTGCTGTAACGCAGCCTAATAATAGGTGTAATTAAATGTTAACACGTGAGGCAGTAAAGTAAAGGTTGGTCCGAAGGACTGTGACGTCATACATGATCAGAATATTGGAACAAGCTGTATACATACATGTCGATGTTGTCATTCGGAGTAAAGAAGACAACCATCAACTGTTCAACAAGAAACTGTGTGATTAAACCATATCTTATTAAGTTGGTTAATAAATTTTCAGAATTTAAATGGGACGATGATTCAATGTGATATGTTACAAAGAACGTTATCGTGTTTATATAAAAATTAAGTCCACATATGAAGTTTGAAAGAAAAGTATTAAAGTACTTTTGTTGTAAGGTTATGTTTTAGTGTGTAGTTAATAAGTAAATACATAAGTACTTGTGTAGGGTTAAGTATCAGTTTATGGTTAAGTTAAGTGGTAATAAAAGTGCTTTTGTAAGTATTTGGTATTTTCAATTTTGATGACATCTTTTGCAATACATGGGTGAAAGAACTAGGACAGATCCCCAAAACTTTAGCCATAGCTATCACTGGCTTGTAAATGATTACTAGATGAAAGATAGCCAGACAGTAGTAACCGCTGTGTGTACAGTTATGTGCCCGGCATGGCCGAGCGCGTTAGGCGTGCGACTCGTAATACAAGGGTCACGAGCTCGCATCCCAGTTGCGCTAAACATGCTCGCCCTTTCAGTCGTGGGGGCATTATAATGTGACGGTCAATCCCACTATTCGTTGGTAAAAGAGTAGCCCAAGGGTTGGCGGTGGGTAGTGATGACTAGCTGCCTTCCCTCTAGTCTTACACTGCAAAATTAAGGACAGCTAAGGTTTCTCCTCCTGGTTGGGGGTTGTGCGGTGGGCTAACAATCTACTCACTTAAAAAACCAGCCTGCTAATGAATTCGCAAGAAATTGCGGCCCTGTGTTCCTTTATGGAATCGAGAGGCATCAATAATAAAATTCAGTTACTCTTAACCGAATATTGGGATTGTATGTTTCTATCAAAACGTATCACAATTGGAGTTTTCAGCATTCAGTAGTATATCGTGACACGAATCTTGGATCTTCCAACACCTTCTGTGTTGAATTACAAGATTCAACTTTATTGTCTCTTTCTCGACGCGAACAGAAGGGACTAAGTCCGACTCACTTCTATAAAAATTCGGCTTTCTTAAAAGATGCATTGTAAACACAAACCGAAGGAGACAAAAAATAATAACTTATTGTATTAATGAACAAAGTTAAATTATTTTTAACAATGAATATAAACTTTGTAAACAAAAATTGTTTTGAGAAAAAAAGGTTAGTAAAATGGACAATTTTAATAATGTACAGTTAACAAAAATTTGATTATGAAGTAACTGTTTGTTTGTTTTGGAATTTCGCACAAAGCTACTCGAGAGCTATCTGTGCTAGCCGTCTCAATTTAGTAGTGTAAGACTAGAGGGAAGGCAGCTAGTCATCACCACTCACCGCCAACTCTTGGGCTACTCTTTTACCAACGAATAGTATGATTGACCGTAACATTATAACGCACCCATGGATGAAAGGGCGAGCATGTTTGGTACGACGGGGATTCGAACCCGCAATCCTCAGATTACGAGACGCACGCTTTAACACGCTTGGCCATGCCAGGCCCTCTATTCTTTCACTGCTGAATTACGGACGGCTAGCATAGATAGCCCTTGTGTAACTTAAAGCCAAATTTAAAACAAACTCCACCAAAACATGCTCACCCTTTATGATGTGTGTGTGGGGAGGGAGAACATTGTTAGGGTCAATCTCACTATTCGTTTGTGAAAGAGTGGTTAGTGGATGGTGATGACTAGGTACCTCTATTCTTTCACTGCTGAATTACATACGACTAGCGTTGATAGCCCTCGTGTAGCTTCAGCCCAATGTAAATCAAAGCAACAGTATCTTCAGACAAATCTGATAATCTAACGACTTTTGAACATTTCGGTTTGGTTCTTTTAAGTGTAGAAACTTTGGATTCACGTTTCGAAGAATGCATTCTGAAAAAAAGCAAATTTCAAGGTTGATGATTAATGGTATAACTATATTGAAGATGAAGAAATAGATTCATACAACAGAAGGGAACAGAGATAAAGTTTTCAATATTTTACAGATTCAGTATTTAAAGCAAAAAAATAAAAAATCTTGATGATGAGAAACCTACTTCAGATAAAAATATCAGAATGGCTGGTATGGGTACTAACACTTTTACTGAGAAGGAGAGAAAACATTTCGACCTTGCAAGATCATCTTCAGGTGAAGAAAGAGAGAGTTCGCAAGTGGCCGTTGCTGGACATATGTCTCAGGGACGATGGTATAAACCAGTGGTGCACAAACGTTTAGAGTCAGGGGCCACAAAAAGACTTCTCGTAACCGTTGGGGGCCACAAAAAGTGAAGATTAAAATCGTCCCACAGTTGTTTCACACAAGATGGACATCACATTTAAGAACACACAAATGACGATTACATTAAAGTGTTTGCACATTATTCTGAGAAATGTTACAATACGTCAACTGTCACAAAGTCAATGCGATGGATGGTGCTGCATGTCATCTACGAACTTAGAAATGTCCAGCTTGATGCTTGACGTTGAAAGACGCAAGATTGCTTCCAGATGATTATCAGTCAGCTGATTGCGAGTGTTGTTTTATTCAGTTTCATATAAGAGAAAGCCTGTTCACAGGTGGTGTGGACAAGTGCGTTCTTTTTTAGATTAGCAAATTATCAGGCAACGTTTTGTAGAAGTCAAGCAAACTGTTTTCTCGGTAAATAGCACGCAGTTCATCAGATGCTTCGAGATCAGTAAGTTCAAGCTGATATTCTGCTGAAAAGTCATCCACTGACACACTGAACGGATCAGCAAAAAGTTTCATCAACAATCTGCATTGGTCAAAGTCGTGAGTGAAACCGTGAGTTGAAGGATTGGATCAAAGTATCTAGCTTCCCAACATAAACCTGTGTGTCAATGTCCTGATTCTTCTTGTGTTTTGACTGAAAAGTGGAAAAGTGCACGAAGTTGCCTGATGTTGTTTGCTGCCAGAATAACTGCAACTTTGTCCTGAAAGCTGAGGCGTAATTTGCAAGCTGACAGACAAGCTGATTTTGCCTTGCAACTTCAAATTCAGATCATTCAAGTGTTGTGTCATGTCGACCAGAAAGGTCAAATCAGCTTACCATGTTGGATTAATCAACTCCAATAATCTTCTGAGCATCTTCCCTCGACTCAGCCAGCGTACTTCACAGTGATACACAAGGTCACCATAGTCTTAATCAATTTTTTCAAGAAGACTTTGAAACTGACTGTGATTGAGCCCTCGTGATTTGATGAATTTAATGGTTTTCGTCACAAACGCCATCAGTGCCTGAAAACGAAGTTCTTTAATGCACAGGTTCTGTTGGTGAATAATGCAGTGCAACTTCACCAACTATTTGTTCTGCTTTCCTCAATGCTTCATCAACAGTGCTACCAGCCCGCTACTTTCTCCGGTCATGGCTGGTGCTCCATCAGTTGTCACACTTACCAGTTTCGTGAAATCCAATGAAACACTACTATACTACTGTCTCCTCGAACAGAGCAGACCCAGTTGTCTGACCCTTCATGGAACCATGCTGATTTGTTCCTCTGTGATATCAAACGATTACGACACACCATGAAAAAAACTAGTAGCTGTGCTGTTGAACTGATGTCAGTCGACTCGTCTGCTGCTAAAGAGAAGTAGACAAAGTTGGCTGCTTTATTTGAAAGCGGTCTTGTCACATCTGCTGAGAGGTGTGAAATTCTTCACTGAACTGTCGTACGATTCAAAGCCACCATCTGTAGCTTGCGGACTGCTTCCGGACACAACTTTTCCGATACAGTAATCATGCATTGCTTGACAAAATAACCATCAATGAACGGTTGGCCAGATTTTGCTATCATCAACGAAATATCGTAACTGACCTCACATGCTGCACCTAAATCTGCTGACTGCTTTGAGAAAACGTTCTGCGACTGCTGCAGAGATTCTATTCGAGCTGTTCGTTCATCAGTAACTACGTTGTGGAAATCTTTATGCTTCGACTCATAATGACACTTTATATTGAATACCTTCGCCACTGCTACTGTTGAATGACACAGCAGACAAATCACGTTCTTCTGTTCTTAAAGAAAACAGTACTGTGCAGTACAATCATTATGAAACTGCCGGTTTTCGTCATCAACTTTTCTTTTACGATTAGCTACCATTTTGTGACGAAATAATATCAAAATAGGGCTCGTAAGTAAATCTCGAAGAACAATTGGAACGCGTGAGATTTTGTAATTAAGGAAATATTACGTCATTAAGCCAAAGATTAAATGCCTATGCATTAACGAGATTTTCTTATTAAATTTTCTTTATTGCTCGACAAAATATGGACCCATCAAGTGCCTAATTTAATGCATATTCTTCTATAGCGCTTAATCTTCGCGAACTCTAAGTGCGCGAACTCTCTATGTTTGAGTTTCCTGTTGGACATCGCGGGCCTGATTTTGTGCACCACTGACATAAACAGATACGGAAAGTTATTTACCCGTTGATAAAATAAAACGTGGTTATTTTGCTGTCGAAACAAGGGCAAACTGCTATCTGCAGTGTCGTGCACAGAAACAACAAAACCACAAGAAGGTCTTTCCCGAATTTTAGTTAAGCTATAGCTAGCAGAAAGGCCGAATTTACACCCTGAACTGGTCTCGCGGGCAGATTGAAATTTTTACTATGTGACTAAGTATCTGGAATGTATTGCTCGTGCTAACTAGACACTGCTAGACAGATCACAGCCAAAAGGAACTTGCTTGATCGATGTTCATAGGTGTCCGCGACACACGCTTCAAAACTCCAGTCGTAATGTTTGTCTGTTCATTCTGTCATTGTTAATTTGTTATGTTACTTAATAGCATTACATACAAAGTAAGTTTTATATGTGTAAAAACGGCTCGTTTGGGTTGAGAAAATATTTTACGTAGAGGAGCGAACAACGTGGTCAGCTTCCGGTCAGTTACCTCTTTCTTTCTTTGTGAACCTGACGATGACCGAAGAAGGTCGAAACGTTGTTCGCTCCTCGACGTAAAATATTTTCTCAACCCAAACAAGCCGTTTATACATATATATTTCTCTACAAGTGGGTTTTCTCGATATCATTAAAGTAAGTTTTACTTTGCAGGTAACATGTTTATCAAACAAATGAAGACAACATGTACTACTCAATGTTCCTCTTTATTGAATCACTAAATGTCAACACAAATATATATTATGTACACTGAAAGTTTGTCACATTTCATACAGATACATAAGTCGTATCGATACACTCCTCTCGAGTTCTTCATGGTAAGTACTGGCATGTTACTCTGTTATCGACGCATTTGTAATATTTAGTGTTTGAATTAATTTAATACAGAAACAGACAAGGAAAGTTATTCAACCATTGATGAAATAAAACATGATTATTTTACTGTCAAAACAAGGGCAAACTGCTATCTGCAGTGCCGTATATGGAACCGTCATAAACCACAAGAAGGTCTTCCCTCCAATTTTAGCTAACCTATAGCCAGGAGAAAAGCCGAATTTACACCCTGACAGGCAAACCGTAGTTTTCACTTGGGGCACTCAACCGTGCGACTAAGCATTACTAGTACATCTGTACAACATACATGCCTGATTGACAACTTTACGTAAGCATGTGTAAAACATACATATCGTGTTAACTACTTTACTGTTACCACTCAACAGCATACATTCCTGGTTTACTACTTTATTAATAGCTTTGAACAACACACATTCCTGGTTTACTACTTTATTAATAGCTTTGAACAACATACAGTCCTGGTTTTCTACTGTATTAATAGCTTTGAACAACATACATTCCTGGTTGACTATTTTATTAATAGCTTTGAACAACATTCCTGGTTGACTATTCCTTAATAGCTTTACAACATACTTCCTGGTTTACTATTTGTTAATAGCTTTGAACAACACACATTCCTGGTTGACTATTTTACTGATACATCTGAATAATATACAAATTTAAATGAAAATAACAATTATAAATCTGTACGAACAGTTTTACTCAGATATACTATAGACTTTATAATTTTGTAAGATTTATTGAGTGTAAGTCACAGAGATGTGATGAACCAATCGAGACTTTCATGTTTGTTTATATGTAAAGTCTGACGAGATTCTACATTATACAATTTACCTGTTGTTTTAACCCTTAATTCCATAGCCTATGGACGTATTTTTAACAATACAAAATTTACCTATTATTTTGAGCTTCTAAACCCAAATCCTATTATTGTATTTGTTAAGTAATTCTCATTTCTTGACATACTAAATTCTCAAGCTTGGTTTTCGTACAATTTTTTAGTGGTTTACTTTTTACAGACTTTTTTATCTTACCCTCTTTTGATGCTACAGAATTCGATCTCAACAACAGTCAATGAAAACCGACTTTGAAAGTAGCTGTAGACAATATTTGATTGGACAGAGAACATTATTTACTACGTGTTTTATACATACTGTGAACCGTGGTGTCTGTCCATCAGTTCATCTGTCGTCTGTTTATGACGGCTTCACTTCTCATGTTGAGTGTGAAAAGATACGGATGAAGTCAAAGTTCAACATTAACTTTTTTAAACAACAGTAGAACAGGTATGAATAATGTTGACAACAAACAGGATATTCTACACTAACTTGTTATGAATTAATAACACTATTTATCAAATGTAAACATAACGGTTTGTTATTGTTAAATTGTTCTTAGCAGAACACTCACTATACAAACATGGAACATCAAACACAGAAAACCAAAACTCGTGTAACACACTTACTCTAGAGTATCACACAGTCTTACAATTTGTCTTCAATCACTGCTACACGAGGGCTATTTGCGCTAGTCGTCCCTAATGTAGCAGAAAGACCAGATGGAATGCAAATAGTCATCGCTACCCACCGCCAAGTCTTGGGATTGACTATCACATTATGCCCATTCATTGACATGGATAAAAGGTCGATCATGTTTGGTGTGGCGTGGAGAAGTACACCGGACTTTTGTACCATTTGCTGGTGTATAACTCATCATGTACAAACATGGATCATCATTAGGTTCCTCGACTGAAATCACAACAAGTTGATGTATATATATAAATAATTTACGTAAGTTCTCATACACTTTCTCGCTTCATTTACTACTATAACTGAATTTATATATACACATATATACGTATGTACATAGATGTAGACGGACGGAATTTAAATAGAGATGTTGTTGGTTGTTGTTTTTTATGTAAACACTGTCTTCTGGGTCAACGTTGTACGAATATTGAAGACAAAGTACGTATGGATAATTCCATAGAAACCGCGCATGTCAGGTAGATATCAGTGGTTGTCTGATTTAATAACAAGCTCAGCGATGGTAAAACTATTTTAAAATTTGAAGAAAAATAAACATGAGTATCTAGAAAACTATGGGAAAATATCAGTATATTTAGTGAAGTATTTGTTGTATTTTTTTACTTTATAAGTAATTCTATCTTTTTAAAAGTAGTAACAATGAAATTCAAAAATGTTCTGGTGTTTGTCCTGTTTGAAATTATTTAGATTTTTATTGATTACTTCAATTACCACTCCTCAACATATTTCACACTTGAACATTGATAATAAAACTGTAAACAGTTTCAGGTTTGTTTTGTTTTCTTTTAACCAATAGATTAACCTTTTAATGTACTCCTAAACATCAGAATCCCCAGACGTTAAGTGATTTATAGAACTGTGTATTCTTAAAAAACACATCAACTCAATACAATAAAATTTATGTCAGGCTGTGACATAAAGGCAGCTAGTCATCACCACCCACCGCCAACTCTTGGGCTACTTTTTTACCAACGAAAAGTTGGATTGATCATAACTTCATAACCCCCCACGGCTGGGAGGGCGAGCATGTTTGGCGCGACTCGGGCTTGAACCCGCGACCTTCAGATTGCGAAGCACACGCCTTAACGCGCTAGGCCATGCCAGGCCCATGACAGAGCAACAAGTTTTAAATGTGACAAGTTTTTGTCGTCTGTAGATTTATTTTGTATATACGACTTTAACCTTTTATATACATTTATTTATATACACTATATTATGTATTATATGAAATATAAAAATAGAGAGAACCATAAATGTTTTAAGATTATATTAAAGTAAACAAATAGATGCTACTAAGAAACAAATATTTAAAGTTGAACATTGTAAGCACCTTTGAAACAGTGCTTTGGTGTAGAGTTTCTTAAAGTTCGATATGACCTTTTGGTCCATGGGCTGTCATATCCTGAGTAGTTTAAGATTCGGCGATGGGTGAGGATGACTAGCTGGCTTCTTTGTAATTTTACACTTAGGGAAGGCTAGCGCAAATAGTCCTCGTGTGGCTTTATACGAAATTCAGAAATCAAATAAACAAAAATATCATTTCAAAATTATGGGCGGCTATGCGTAGAAATTTATGTATGTTGTACACACCAACTTGTCATGTACATGTAAGTCTCTTGTATCCAAGCTAAGATTAAATTATAATTTTAAGCTGTAAATATGCATACTGTACGTTATTAGTAATAAAGCGCGAAGGAAGTTGTAATAATGTGATAAAAATGTAGTAATAATTAAGAGTTTGTTTGTTTTGAATTTCGCGTTAAGCAACTCGAGGGCTATGCGTTCGTCGCCCCTACTTTAGCAGTGTAAGACTAGAGGTAAGGCAGCTAGTCATCACCACCCAGCGGCAACTCTTGGGCTACTTTTTTACCAACGAAAAGTGGGATTGATCATAACATCATAACCCTCCACGGTTGGGAGGGCGAGCATGTTTGGCGCGACTCGGGCTTGAACCAGCGACCCTTAGATCACAAAGCGCACGCCTTAACGCGCTAGGCCATGCTAGGCCGTTATGAAGTAACAATATTATAACTTAATATATGTGTGTATATATATAAATATTATTTAAGTGCCAAGTTAGTTTTTATACAAGTTGAAGAACATGTGATAAACCAAGCAGCCTGTTGATACTTAAAACTTTATTTAGTTTTTATCTTGTTTTAACTTACTAAGAACAAAACTCTTTACACTAACAATTGCTATTATGTGAACTTCGTTTTCAAGCTGGCAAAGCACAATTATAATTAATTACACTTGTTATAAGACGTTAGTATTAGATCTATAGTATTTTGTAACACCACATTTTTATTCGGTCTTTGGGGGTTTGAAGGAGAAAAATAGTGTATAACAGTATTTTAAGCTTATTAAATGTAAATAACATTTTTCTATGTATGTTCTTATAGCAAAAACACCTCGGGCTATCAGCTGTGTCCACCGAGGAGAACTGAAACCCTTATTTTAGTTTTGTAAATCCGAAAATTAACCGCTATTCTCACGAGGAAAAGTGACATTTCTGATTGAGATGGATTGAAATACGCAAACTATTGAACAACATTGAAGGTCATATTTCTGAGAGATGATTATTATAAGTCTGTCAAACAGTAACTACCTTTCTAAATGTCTATCATTTAATATGGAAATGATAACTCGTATTCTCACCGAAATATCATATCGCTTTACATATTATGTGTATAAAATTTAAAAAATATATATTTTTTTTCTCTATTCACTGTTCCACCTTCTGAATTAACAAAAGTGTCATAGAACTACCCTGATTTATTTGTCAGAGTATCAGTGTCAAGTATTTATAATCGAACAGCTGCTTTGACCTCATTCCAGTTGACCAGAACAACAAACTAATAGTTCTAATTTTGAAGAATGCTTTAAAGTATAATATGTGAAAGAATGAAACAGTTTTTAACAGTAACATTCAACTAATTAATGTGATTAATTATTCTATTTTTGTAGCTTTTGTGTTAAGATTTAAAATATATATTTTTGTAGTTCTTGCTGTAATGATAAGTTAGTGGTAATAATTTTAAATATTCTGAAGTGGACAGAGAGAGTGTTGATAATCTAGTTTTGTAGGTGTTTGCAACTTTCTAATATACAATCTATTTGAATTTTATATTATGAATTATAAGTCGAATGGCGATGATTGACAATACGCCTAAGTCACTTTCATTGGTGTCTTCTAACAACTTGTACGAGCATAACGAATAGAAATACACTAACAATAACAATATAAAAAATTAAATCAAGAAAAACTTTAAAGAAATTATCCACAGGTATAGCTTAATTGAATCTTTAAAATCATAAAGCAAACTAAAATTCATATTTTCCGTTAAAGTTTTCTTACAGAGACAACTATTACTAATTCACACCAATAGATGACATTAAAGCATGAATATGTTATATTGCGATCAGTCGGATAATCCAGTTTACAGGTGGAGCCTATGTACAGTACTATCTCTATTGCATTGATAAGATCTCACGTGACATGCATGTAACTAACTCTTCCAACAATTGGTCAAGCTAATATTTAGGAATGCATACAAGCCAAATATAGTATCCTATAGCAGGTGAACTAATATTTTGGAATGGGAACAAGCCTATCATAACACCCACAGAAATATAAAACTAATAACAATCAAAATAACTGCTACTAATAAATAACACAGTCAGATTCCTGAGCCTCATGTTTATTAGTGATCTACAGAGAAATGTACAGTAATATTTTATGTATACTTGGTTTCATAACATTACGATCTGTATTATCTGAAGTATGAGTTTCGGTTTTGTATATTTTATAGCTTATGTTGTTCTTTATAATAGATATACTTTACATGCAAAATAAATATTATATCGTAAAGCTAAAGTTATGTTATTGAATTACAAATTTTCTTAGCTGAGTACATTAAAAGAGAAACTGACAACTAAAATTATTTTTTTGATGTATGAGCCTACACAACTTCATCAGCACACAAGATACTGTACAGTCACTTTGAATATAATAAACTCGTATTTTTAGATGGACCTTGTAATATTAATTCAAAACGCTTCAAGTGAAGAAAGTCAGTGCAAAATTCATTTCTCATAAAAGTATTCTTGTCAATTATGAACATAGTTTGTTACCATGTAGAAAACAAAGCCTATGTTTAATTCCTTCTTAGCTGTATTCACACACGCTTTCTAACTTTAGAGTTCTTGTACAATAAAATCTGTCATTTTTTCATATTGCATATACATCTACGTATGTAAAAATGCCAACTTTCTGTGCCTAGTGAGAACATATTACAGAAAGAAATATTATCACCACTCGGAAATGCCCCATTCTACACAGAATCAGATCATGTAACCTGCCATAATGTAGCTGTAAATCACTGAAAACCAACACTATTATAAATGAACGTAAACAAGGTTCGATTTTCAAGATGTGTATATAAATCTGGACTTGACAAACAACACATAATTATGTAATAAGTTCTTTTATAAACAATAACTAACTATAGGAGTCGTGTGTCCCCACCGTAACAGCCAAAGGAACGCTCCAGGATACACGAAACATTTTCATGTATGTTTTATTGAGAACATTTAAGTGGTAAATAAAGTTTCTCGGCTCGATGTGGCCAGGTAGTTAAGGCGCTTGACTAGTAATGTAAAGGTTACAGGTTCGAATCCCCATCACGGCTATGCGTAGAAATTTATTTGATTAGAAGGGCGTGTATAAATTCCCAGTGGCGCAATTAGTTAGCGCATCGGTACTTATAAGATAGTACTTGTGGGATATGCCGGGATTGTGAGTTCGAACCTCACCTGGGGAATGTAACTTTCGTCCCCCAGTAACTCAGCGGAATGTCTGCAGACCAACCAGAATGAAAACCGGGTTTCTGGTGAGCTAGAGCACTGATATCGTTGTGCTGAATTCAAAACAACAATAGCTTAACGTAAAACCTTCTGAAATTTTGTGTGTGTACGTGCATGTATCACAGTTTGGAAATGAAAAAAAATCTATAATTATTAATTGTTTTCAAATCACATAGTTTTTACAAATAGGTTTATTCAAAAGAAACACATTATTAATTTGTTTTTGATGCTTCTTTAAAATGTAGTCTATGTGGAGTCGTCACAAAAGCTACTTGACTGTCATTGGCCAAACTGATTCAAAGGTGAAAGTTGTGAAGATGAGGCGGCATGCTTAAGTTGGGATATAATTTGTAAGTGTAGTCATTGAAATTTGTAGTTAGTGTTAATAATTTGAACCTTGTTATTTAATTTTTTTTATGAATCACCACAGTAATATGTTATTAATCTGCTATTACTAGAATATCTTCATTATGCGGACATATTCAATACTTAAACAATGAAGAAAAGATAGATTATGACTCAGAATCCAATTCAAACTGAATGAAATTGGCTGTCTTATTCGATTTCGAGCCAAATGTAGCTTTCTAGAAACTGAAGTAACACACCAACTTGTTATGTACATGTAGGCCTCTTGTATCCAGACTTAGATTTAATTATAATCTTAGTTGTAAAGTTATTAGTAATAAAGCGCGAAGGATGTTGTAACAATGTGATAAAAATGTAGTAATAATTAAGAATTTGTTTGTTTTGAATTTCGCGCTAAGCTACTCGAGAGCTAAGTGCTCGTCGTCCCTACTTTAGCAGTGTAAAGCAACTAGTGACCACCATCGACCGCCAACTCATGGGCTTACGTTTCACCAACGAATAGTGTTATTGATCATAACCTTATAACGCCCCCACGGCTGAAAGGGCGAACATATTAGGTGCGACGGGGATTCGAACCCGCGACCCTCACATTACGAGTAGAACGTAAGTTAAGAATCCCAGAAAACAATATTAACAATAATTTGAGTAAATGAATAACATATATTGTTTATGATATTTACAGGGCCATTTTTCTAATGTTTTATGATTTTAATTTTGCTAATTGAGTACTTGTAATTAAACCATGAATTATGATGTTCTTGTTTCATGCTTGAGGTCTAACAAATAGCTTAATATTTATTATTGAATATTTTTACTGACAGTACAATAATGTTTGACACTTAGAAGTTTTTACAATATTAATAAAGTGTTTATATTCTTACCAACTTATAATATTGTTTGTGATGTTTATACAGTTTTTAAAGGCATTCTCTGTTGATGTTCATCATTTTAATGTTTTTGTGTCATTCTACATGAAACTAAATTATTGTATTAGTTGGAAGAGTTCCAGAAGTGAATAAAACTTAATTACGTAGGAAGAAGAGTATGGTATAAAGTATGCATCATTTGATTAGAATAACCATTATACTTTAAGTTTATCAGTGTCTTATTTTGGGTCCTGTGATATTTATATGTATCAAAAGCTTGTTTATATACTTCAGGTGAACTGTATGGGTTTAAATGGGGAAACCTAAACATTTACAAGTTATACCTTTTCTTTCATTAATGATGCATTAGTAAAGGCAGAAATGGAATATCAGTAATCATAAAATGACGCATGTGTTAGTTTGTTATAACTGGAAAACAAATTAAATAAAAAAATTCTGCATTGACTGAAAATATCCCAGGGTACAAGCTACAGTGTGGGATCATAATATATACCCTAGGTTTTGGAGGTGACTAAGAAATAGGACCCACATTGCAGTGGGGATACACCATTTATCAGTCTTAATCTCTATTTGCCAGTCTTAACATAAGAAATAAAGAGTAGCAATTGATATAGAATTAGAAATTAGGAGAGAAAGGTGTGGGTACTCAAGTCCACAACTTCTCACATGTTTTGAGTTATAACAAACAAGTATAATTAGTCAGAGGTTTAGGTTTGCTGTTTTTAATGCACTATTTAACTTCATTAAATGTATTTAGTTTCACAAATACATATCAATGATTGTGATAAAAATACTGACAGAAACAGGTTTCACATTCATGTTGTATAACTAAAGTTGTTAGTATAAAATTTTATAAAATGAAAATCAAACAAATTCAAATGTTTGGAAAGACTTGAGACCTACTAGAATGATTACTGTGATGATAAGATGATGCTTTTGAGAAAGTCTTTAATTTAAAAGGTTTAATGAGTGAACATGAATTTGGAAAATGTTTTTCACTGATAAGATCAACAGTAGAGTTGTTTTATAGAGGATTAGACACTTGTTCTGCAAATATTAAGGCTAATTTGTTAATATTAAGACACATTTGCTATTTTTTTTGTAAGAGCAAAGAAAATTAATTAGTTTATTAAAATACACTCTATGATTTTAAACAATTTAAGAATGGGTTTTATGGTGAAACATACTATTTCACAACATCCATCATAAGTATGATCTTTTACTGTCTTTTCATCATTGCTTTCAGACATGGGATGACAGCAGAATTTTGGGAACAAGTCAACTTGTCAACTAAAATTAATCAGAATTGGTCTCTGTTGGTACTAAGTTTTGTAGTCAGTAAACAAGTTTTCAATAACTTGTGCAAATGTGAACAACTATTTCTGTTCTTATCATGAAGCTAGAAACAATTAAGGAATGTTATGGAGAAAAAAGTATTTGAATGTGATTGTTTGTAAATTTTTGAAACATTCTGTTGTGTATTTGATTTGGGGGGAAGGAAGTGAGTTTCTTCTGGAAGTTGAATTTTATGTTTACGAAGTAAGAGGATTTCTTTCAGTAGGTATGGAAAAACCTACGTTACATCATACGTATAAATAGAATTGTATTATTAGGGTATTTTTCTCAGTTTGGGATGACAATATTGTTTGTTTATTAAATATAATCCTCTAGTGTCTACAAATAATTTGTGGTCTATGTGGAAATGACTTCAAGGTTCCCTCTTCACATTACTGTAGGATGTATTGTAGTGTCACTTGCATGTTAAACAACTGAGAGAACTGTTTAGAACTGGAAAATGTTATTGGTTACCTTCAAGTAGTGTTTACATTGATTAGATTTATACAGTCTAATCAAAACTATAACTAAATCAATTGCCACTATAATAATAAACTAATTGCAAATAGAGATAACAACTTTCTCTATTTTTGGAAATTATATTTATCCAAGTAATAAAAATGTTACTTTGTTTGCTGCTGAGCACAAAGCTGCATACCTAACAAATTAAATCATGAACATCAGATAATATAAAACTTTTAATTATAAATATGCTCTAATGTCCAGTTTATTCACATATAGTTAATAAAGTTTAGTTTGAAAAGTGTTAATAAAGTTTAGTTCAATTTTGAATATAACTTATAAGGTGTACTTCAACTGAGCTTAGACTGTATGATTAACCCATCCCCATGATTCAGTTCTTCCATTTATGAAGTAATCCTAGTAGCTTTTTGAATACTTTTGAATAAATACTATCCTTTCTTACACAATAAGAACAGGATTGTAAGAGAAAGTGAAGTGACCTTAACGAGTGTACAGATTGTTTGCAAGTCCATGCTTTCTCTCATCCAACCTATTTATAATCTGGCAAGTGGGATTTTTTTAAAACTCTTTGGATGCTATCAATGGATTTATCTGACTTGACATTTAGAGCTGTTTGGTACGACAAGTGGATTTACCCAACAGTGTTGCAAAAACATTTTATTATGGTGCAACAGTTGGGTTACTCGCATGTCCTTGTAATTTCCACACTGGTACAGGGTGTGTATACATCAACAGAAAAATGTAATGCTGTATAACACACATTTTATTGTTTCTCAATATCAGTGAAATAACAAAAACATTTTATTATGGTGCAACAGTTGGGTTACTCACATGTCTTTGTAATTCCCACACTGGTACAGGGTGTGTATACATCAACAGAAAAATGTAATGCTGTATCACACACATTTTGTTGTTTCTCAGTATCACTGAAATAACAAAAACATTATTTTGCTGTTTGTGAATTTAAACTGTAGATCTATTCCTGTACTTCAAAACTTTAAGTTATGGTTCTTGTTTCTGTTGAGAATCAAAGGAGTTACTTTGTATTAATTTGAAAGTTCACTGCTCTGAGGAACTATTTCGGCATGCTAATAGTATTTTATTTATAAAACAGATTGAGCTTATAATACGTTTACACTAAATTACTGATTTATTATAAATGTGCTCTTTTGCTTCCACAGTTTCTAAATGAAGATGAAATGAATTCTGACTTTCAAAAGTGTTTGTGTATTCCAAGTGTTATAATATATTATGTTAAATAATTATCATATTTTAAAATTAGTTCACATACAATGAGATTGTCATTTGCCTTTTTTTTAACCATTAAAAATGTTTAATATGATTGTTTCTCTCAATTTGCTCCCCTTCATTATTCTCCCATTTTTCATGGAAGGTTGACAATAATCCACGAGGCAGTGATGATTTTCCTATAATCTTGAGAGAGACTGACTGTGGTCAAAGCCACATGATCAGCGTGCCCCAATGGAAGCTGGATCAGGCAAACTAGCCCTCTTTCACTGCTCTCGCAGAGCTTAATATTGTCATCATCTGCCACACAGTCAATAGATGACTGTGTGGCAGCAGCAACTGTCTGTATTATACAAGCAGCTGCTCAGTGTTTTCCTAAAACCTTGACACATTTTCCACTATATCCTCGTTTATGGTGGAATCCTGCCTGCCACATGGAACTGAAGGCTCAAAAATGGGGCTGGGATACTTTCTGAAGATATCCCACACTCTTGAACTGCACTGCTTTTCAGCAGGCCCATGCACATGCTAGGTGGATAAGATGTCAAAGCCAGAAGGATTCTTGGATTAAGTTCAGAACCAGCATATCTTCTACCATCTGTTCCAAAGTCATATGGGACAATATTAGAAAAGTCTGTGGGCAATACAATTCTGTCCCTTTCTTGATCTTGCCACCTGATGACCAAGAAGTAACTTATACCCAGAGCATCACTGATACTCTAGGTAAAAGCTTTTGCCAGGTGTCTAACACTTCTTCTTCCTTCTTCTTAGCCATCAAGACTTGGGCTGAACGATCATCTCTTTCATTTTGAGGTGATTGTCTCTATAACTATAATTGTCCCTTTACACTGGTGGAACTGAAACTGGCCCTTCATTGGTCTGGCAGTACATTGGTTGGACCAGATGATGTACACTATGACATGCTGTGCCATCTATCACCTTCTTCTCTTGCTATTTTTCTAATTGTTTTTAACTGGATCTGGCAGGAAAATGTTTTTCTAATGCCTGGTACCTACCTTTCTCTAAGCCTTGGAAAGATCCCAAGATTCCTTCAAACTACCATCCAATTGCTTTGATGAGCTGTCTCTGTAAGATGTTAGAGAGGATGATTAGTGCTTGCCTTGTTTAGTTCCTTGAATCAAAGAACCTCCTCTTGCCCACCCAGTGTGGGTTCTGCTGACAACACTCAACCATAGACCACCTGATACAACATCTTGTATCAATATTCTTTGACATTGAGAGGGCTTATGATACAACATGGAGGTATGGCATTTTGCGAGACCTCCATATATATGGGTTATGTGGCCATTTGCCATTTTTATTGAACACTTTTTATTGGACAGGCAATTCCAAGTTTGTGTGGGTTTAACACTTTTCCATTTTTTTCTTGGAGTCCCTCAAAGCTGTGTTCTATGTTTCACACTTTTCAGTATAAAAATTAATGCCATTACTGAATAACTCTCTCTCACTGTTACAAATGGGCTCTATGTCAATGACTTTCATTTCTCACATCAGTCGTCGAGCATGAGGTATATTGAACGGCAGCTATAGACTGTTATAAAATCAAAATAATTTTTCATATTTATCCTTGGATAACATTGCTGTATCCACTGGTCAACCAATCCCACCATGGCTTCTTACAGTTCCCAAATATGACCATTCTTTAAGGTAGACATGCTTGATTGGAAATACTGTCTGCTATTTGCTGAACATCTTTTGAGCCATTCTTCTATTCCCATTTATACAGTTCAAACTCAGGTGACTGTGTGGGCTCTGCCATGGTTTGTTGTGGTTCTGTGGTTGCTCGAAGAATCCCCTCTACAGTTTTTGTGTTCACTGCTGAACTGTATGTTATTTTTCTTGCCCTGGGTTTTGTAAAACTAAGCAGTACTCAAATTGCCAGTGCTCTACTGGTCATGGAATCACTTCATGTTGGTTCACACCATGTTCTCCCCAATATTCAAAACCGAATGTCCCATTTCCCTTTGACATGTACTTCTATCCAGTTTTTCTGGATACTGGGCCACATTAGTATTTGCGGGAATGAGATTGCTGACACCGTAGCTAAGTCTATCTGCTCTGGCACTATCACTGCTCTGCCTATCCAATACATGGACTATGGTTCTGTAATCAAGGCTCTGTGTCAGCTGGTAGTTGACTTGGAGCATTATAATCTATACTTGTAACTTTTAATATATATTGATATAAGATTTTATCATTCCATGGTAAATGTTTCAGTTAATAATTTTTTAAAGTAGTTCATGAACTTTACTGAAACTGCCTAGGCCCATTGGGCCAAACCCATAACTATTTGTACTCATTAGTTTACATGCTAGCAACTTCTAATATATTCAGTGTATATTCACAAAACTTGGTAGATTTTTACTAAACATTACAAGACTGTTGCACATGAAAATTCATAATTTTTAATAGATAATTTGTTTTATTAATATTTGTTCATGTGCATTTTAACCCGGAGGTGAACTCTCAGTCTTCTACTTTGAATTATCATTATTGTCACATCCTAACAAAAAGGATGTCTTTCAAAAATAAACCTCCCATGGACTTTGTGGACTACTTTCATAAGAGATTTTGTAATACTGAATCAACTAATACATGTTTTTAGCCTTTTTGTAATAAAATATAAAATAAATCAAGTATAAAACCGTGGTATTTTCGTAAATTCATAATAATACTTGGTTTTCAGAAATATAAAATTCCTGGTCTTAAAAGAGTTGGTTAACCAATATGTTTTTTAAAGATGCAAATAATACATAAATTACTCTCAAGATTAACATCCAGGAGTTGCAAATTATCAAAGAAATCACCATCAAATACTGGTTGCCAACATTCATATATAGATTTAAGAACTAAGTTAAATCTAAATAAGTTTCATGAATGTTAACCATACTGTATTTTTACCATGTTTAATGTAGTTTCTGCTATTGCCTTTTATAAATTCTTAAAGCATTATATGCCTAATGTGATCCTCAGACACATCCATCTTCATAAGGGTTTATTTGATTAATGATGTGAAAAAGTGGAATTGGGTCAGTTTCTTTTATTTGTCTGAACATTTTTATACACTGCCTACTACATATTTTACTCATTAAAGCCTTGTACAAAGATAGAAATGATGATGCACTTTTGTTATTAACTTTTCAGACATTACTTATGGGATGACATTCACTTAATTAATATCTAATGTCTTTGTGATAGGTTTCGGCCATGTGCAGTTCTAATGAATTTAATGTCTTGGTGAAAGGTCTTGGCCATGAGCAGTTATTCTTTCTAAACATCCTTACCATCTGCTGACAATATAGCTATTCTTCAACATATGCTATGATTATCTAAACATTGACCCACTTCAATGTCTTTGGCAACATCTGAGTTCCAATTTTCTCCACCCTTATCAATGTGCCATCTATCCAAGTATTGTAAAAAGTACCTTAGTTAAATAGTGTAATCACTTTTCCTTGACAAAGCATAGATCGTGATTTTCTATGTTGAAGTTATGGTTTGTGAATTTTGTTATGCCTTGTAGATTTCAGTGTAATTATAATCAACATATATATAAAAAACTGTATTAGATATGATATTTGTGGGTATGAATTCTTTTATTACTCTTGTCAGCATGGTGGCTAATTAGACCTCTCATACCTTTGTTGTTTAGTGTCTCTCTGTGGTGGGGACAATTTTAGTTGGAGCTGTTTATGTTTTTATCCACTGAGAGATGGAAACACTCTCCTAGGCTTCTGAAGTTGTGTATTTTTGTTGAGGCTGGGTGGAAGTTGGATTTTGTTTTCTGACTTTATTATATAGGTTACTCAAGAGCCCAACATGGATTTGACTCATTTTCTTCCATGAATCATTTGGATTTGTGAGAATGTTGGGACTTTCCTTGTCCCCCCTTGAGTGTACTTCTACCATGTATGTGGAAGGGGGGACTATTTAATTTCTCCTATTTCCTGAATGTTTTCTGGTTTGGGCTGTGAGATTTACTGTTTTATTATGTGATAGGAGAGATAGACTATATATCTTTCATGTCTGTTTACATTTCTTGGTTTTCCACTTCCTGTTGGAACTATATTTTTGCTGCTGCTATGTTGATGTCAAAAGTTGGAGTTGTTAACATGTTCGTAGAACTTTCTCTCTCCATTTAGATCCTCTTATATCCTTATAGGTTCTTTCCTACTATATTTCTGGGTGCTAGGAAAGGGTTCTTTTTCCATGTATTTTTCACCTTTGCAATCAGTTTTAATCTGATAATTTGGTTTGGTCTGTCAGGCCTGGAAGTGTTATATGACCCACTTTACCTCCTTTCGTGGTGATCATCTTGACCGTATTTCCAATGGGATCCTTCACTTTTCCTCAATTTTTCCCATTCTCATAGAAGATGGTTCTGAAATGTACATTTTACATACTTTTGGTTTTTACATATGAGGTATCTTCTAAGCTACATCTCACCAATTTCAACACATTTGCTTTTTCTGCCCATTCCATTTATCCACTGGAGGACGTTTTATGGGCCAGTATTATGACTTCTACCAATGCTTTTCTCTCACATTCTTTACATGCTCAGACAGCTTTCTTTAGGGAGTAATCTTCTGTCCCTTGGCCATTTTTAACCACATCTGCTGGTTTATGAGGAGAAGGGGTACTTTAGTTACAGATTTGTCTCTATTTCCCAGGATCCCTAACATCTTACTTTCATTGGATTCCTCTTTGTGACAAAAGTTACCCAAACAGCTGTGATTCTGTCAGTCCAATTCCACACTAGCATTCAATTGTATGATTGTTACTACTAGTTGCAACAGGCTATGTAGAAATAGGGTGTTTCGTAAGATCATATAGGCACTTATCAGCTGTTAATACTATATTGTAATGGACTGCCAGTCATGGACTTTATTTACACAAAATATTTGTCAGTTCTACTTTATTTGTACAGAATGTTTTTTCCTTGGTCATGTGCAGTTCTAATTTATTTATACAAAATGTATTTGTCTTGGTCATAAATAGTTATACTTTTCAGATTATCACTAAATAATACTGACCGTAATTGTCATAGGTCATGGATAAAGGATGTTAATATTGATTGCTGTGTTTTCATGTTATGTCATGGTTCTATGGACTTCTAACCATTAAGACATTATTATCCAGTGCTATGTTTATGTATTATCAAATTTCTATGAAATTCTAGCTATTAAGGTGTTATTATGCAGTACTGTGTTTGTGTTATGTCATGTGTCTACGGACTTTAACTTAGATTATTATTATTACCTAGTGCTGTGTTTATAATGTTTTGCCATTCTGTCTGTCAGTATGTGGTGAGGGGACCTCCTAGGGAAGATTCTGTTCTTTCAGTTTACCTCCTCTTGGATCTGAACATCCACCCATGTGTTTGCCATGTGTGGCAACCTGTGAAGGGGAGGAGATGATCCTGGTGGTTGAGGGGTCCAACCCCAACACACCACTATGCTTTTGAATTCCTGAAGGTGGGCTGCCTTGGAGTGGTGCACTTGGGTTAGGGTCAACCAAGTACCAGTGTTGGATGTTCTAAACAGGCATTGTGGATGTTGTATCTGATGCTGGTGTTTGGGTATAGTGCTCATGAAACCCTGGCATTGCTGCAGTGTTCTTGTTTCACATTTTAATGCATCCCCTCGTAGGTCTTCACGGTGGGTGGGGTCAGTTGGCACTAAAATTTCCCTTTTTTTATTATGAATTTTCCAAATAAAAATCTAAATCAAAACAGTCTACAGGTAAATAACTGTCTTGAAGTTTCTGAGCAGCAATCTTCAACATCTGTACCACCTGTTGAACTTCATTTTTTGTCCTACATTCTCTTTCAAACAAATCTTTAGGGCAAATGTTCACTTTTTTTATTCAGAAGGGACTGGAGAGACTTGCTGGCTCTCCAAAGTCAGTAAAGATCTGGTGGCATATTGGTGGAAACATTCACATTTTAACACAGTGAACTGCTCTTGAATTCAAAGGCAATTGGGGATATACCTATTGAGGTTACACCTCATGCTAATTTGAATTCATCATGAGGAGTTATTGTTGAGAGGGATTTGAAGAATATCCCGAGTCAGAGATTCTCATTGGTTTCTCCACTCAAGGAGTTTCTGCAGTGAGGCGTATCTCCAGTCGCAAAGATGGAATTACAATGCCAACCAGTATCCTTGTTCCGACATTTACATCACTATGACCACCTGCCACCATTAAGGCAGGTTATTTTAATTGTAGGGTATGGTCATACATTCCAAACCCTCTTCAATGTTTCTAGTGTCAAAAGTTCAGTCATTCAAAGATGTCATGTTGTTGTTCCCTGACATGTGCTCATTGTGGTGGCAAGGACCATGATGCCTATGAGTGTGAAATGGATCCTCACTGCATCAAATGCAATGGCTCTCACCCGTCCTACTTTCATTCTTGCCTTAAATGGTTGGAAGATAAAAATGTGCAGCTTTTGAAAATGATTCATAACATTAGTTATCCTGAGGCTCGAAAATTGCTCTCCACCACTTTATCGTGGACATATGCTGCTGCACTTCATTCCACAACTACAGTGAGAGTGCATACATATCTCTCTGTGCCTCCAAAAGAATTGTTCTCAAAACAAGTGAAAAGCCTTTTGACCTCCATTGCTAAAAAAGTTGATGGGTCAACTTCAACACCCATCTCTGTCCCTTACATACATTCCACCAAACCCCAAGATCCACATCCCTTAGTTCCGGGTACAGGCATTTCCTCAGATACATCTTCTTCTCCCACCTCAAGGTGCAAAACAATCATTCACTTGCATCTTCAGTCACTAGAATCCCCTTCAAACAGCAAAGACCTCCCTCAAATAAGAACAGTAAGGAAAAAGATGTGGTCATAAACAGAAGGATTCTCTACCCAATTTGCCGACACGTAATTAAAAATGGTCACCTTGATACAACGGAACTGTCAAGGTTTATGTTCTAATCTGGATGGCATCAAAACACTGATTGTTTCCTACCATGTATGTCTTGTATGTCTTCCCTTACAGAAAACATTTCTGAAACCTGCTGATACAGTCACCTTTTGGCAGTGTTCTTTGTACAGAAATGACAGGCTGTGTGATGGATAAGTGCATGGAAGGGTGGCAATTTTGGGTGATCAGCATGTATCCACTCTGTCTTTACCACTTGACACACCCTTGAAGCCCGTAGCTATCCGTGTTTCCTTGGGTCATACCATTACTGTTTGTTCTCTCCTTCTGTCACCTGGAGAGACATATGATCAATCAGACCTTGGTACTCACATTGAACAGTTGCTGTCTCCCTTTCTATTCCTGGGGGACTTTAATGGACATCATCCCCTCTGAGGATATTGATAGGAGGGGTCCCTCTGTAGAGCATATGCTCCTTGATCACAACCTCTCTCTTTTCAATACTGGTTCTTCTACTTATTTTCATCCACCTAGTCAGTTCTTTACTGCTACTGATCTCTCAGTTTGCTCCCCTTTATTTTTCTCCCTTTTTTCATGGAGGGTTGATAATAATTTACGAGGCAGTGATCATTTTCCTATAATTATGAGAAAGACTGACTGTGGTCAATGCCACCCAACCAACGTGCCCCGGTGGAAGCTGGATCAGACAAACTGGCCCTCTTTCACTGCTCTCGCAGAACTGTCCTTGTGTGTAAGCCATCAATAGACGACTGTGTGGCAACAGCCACTGTATTATACAAGCAGCTGCTCAATGTATTCTTAAAACCTTGACACGTTTTCCACTATATACTTGTCCATGACTCAAAAATGGGCCTGGGATACTTTTCGTTGGTATCTCACACTCTCACACCACATCGTTTTCCAGCGGATCCATGCACATGCTCGGTGGGTAAGACATCAAAGCCAGAAGGAATCTTGAATTAAGTTCACAACCAGCATATCTTCTACCACCAGTTCCAAAGTCAAATGGGACAAGATTTGAAAGGTCAGTGGGCAATATAATTCTGTTCCCTCTCGATCTTACTCTCTGATGACCAGGAAGTAGCTGACACCTGGAGTATCGCCTATATTCTAGGTAAAAGCTTTTGCCGAATATCTAGTGTTTCTATTGCCATTTATACAGATGATTCAAAATCAGCTGACTCTGTGGGCTCTGCCATGGTTTGTTGTGGTTCGGTGGTTGCACGCAGAATCTCCCCTGCAGCTTCTGTGTTCACTGCTGAACTGTATGCCATTTCTCTTGTCCTGGATCATATTAAAGCTAAGCAGTACTCCAACTTCACTATTTTACTGACTCAGTTAGTTCTCTACTGGCCCTGGAATCGCTTCACGTTGGTTCACACCCTGTTCTTGCCAATATTCAAAACCAACTGGCCCATTTCTCTTTAACATCTACTTCTGTCCAGTTTTTCTGAATTCCAAGCCATGTTGGTGTTAGCAGGAACATGCTCGCCAACACCACAGCTAAATCTACTTGCTCTGGCACTGTCACCAATGTGCCTGTTCCATACATGGACTATGGACTATGTATTCAAGGCTCTGCTCCATGCCAGCTGGTAGTCGACTTGAAGTGAGCAATGTGAAAACAAGCTTTTCCAAATAAAACCCTATATTGAACTTTGGCCGTCTTGCTTCCATAAGGATTGGAAAGAGGAAGTTGTTCTAACTAGACTACGCATTGGCTACAGTTTTTTAACTAATCATTTATCTGGAACTGATGCACCAGTGTGTAGTCTGTGTAACACTCAGATCACAATAAGCCACATTTTACTATCTTGCTATTGTTACAACTCTCAACAACAGCACCATTTTAAACATGTTTATCCATGACGTTAGTTATTGGTGATGATGACACTGTCTATCTTGGTAAAGTTTTTAGTTTTTTAGTGACCATTAATATTTTAATGCCATTTAAGAGTTTTAATTTCTACATTCAACCTTTTTTAATGTAGTTCCATTTTAAGAATCCAAGTCCAATTAGTTCGATTTGAAATTAGAAACTGGATGTAATGTTAAATAACTCGACACCAGGACTGGAAAACCAACTTCAGGTGACTATCGTTGTTATTTGAATTACCCGTTAGTCATCCTGGTGAGTTATTATTAAAATTTTGCTGCATGTCTTTTAAAACTTTTATTACTTTATTTTTTGAAAATGGCCATAACATCAAATGACTCAGAACCAGAACTGGAAAGGCCAACTTTAGGTGGTTTCTTTACTTTCCTGTTAGTCTTCCTAGCAGGTTATGATAATTACAGTTATTCTGCAGAAAGTTCTTTATGACTTCTATAACTAGTTTTTCTTTTAATGTTTTAGACTAAATGTAAATAACTTTGTTTTACCTTAATTTCCTTTTATGAATTTTACTAAATTTACTTTAATTTTAACTTTTTATGGGATGTTTGGTGCAGATAGTTGAGTCTTTCTGTCAGATATATTTTTTCTTCCTTTTAAAGCCTATTTAAAGTTAATTTAATGAGGTAGTATCGTTACATTGTTTCTTCATAACCCATCCCCACTTCATGCTGTATCAAAACTGGCCAATATGGCTGGGTACTGTCAAATGTTTTATTTTATTTGGTTTAATATGTATTGCTATATTTTGAATATATTAATTTAATTAATGCCATATATTCTTGACATAAAACAGAACTACAGCAGCAATACTTAAAATTGGATACTATGTTCTGCTAAAAATGCATGTATGTTATATCAAAGATAGATCTTATTGTTATAACATGTTCTATCATTGGTTCTTTTCAGATATCTTACCTGAGATCTTATTATATTGTTATAACATGTTCTATCATTGGTTCTTTTCAGATATAATATCTTACCTGAGATCTTATGATATTGTTATAACATGTTCAATCATTGGTCTTTTCTTACCTCTTACATTTTTTTCTTTTCTTACTTGTACTGCCCTCTGGTTGCACAAATATTTACTCCTTGCTAGCCTTGATACTCTCACCTGCCTTCACATATTTTACACAAGACTGCTGCTTGACAGCATGCATGAAAATGTGAAAATCCTCCATCAAGAGGGATTCAACACGTCCTTTTGATACAGCTGGTTCTTTCTGTGCAGTAGAATCTAATTTTCACATCAAGATTAGGCACACAAAAACAAACAAACATAGGAAGTGGGAAAGAAAGATGGGAAGTGTGAGAAGAGATAAGAATCTTTCAAAAGTACAATGTAGGAAAATATTAACATGTTGTAAATGTCATGTAAGTAACAGATCAGTTCATTTCTTTTGTAGGATTTGCTGTAGACTGTGATCACTGGTAGACCTAACTTCACAAACAGCATTTGAACCTGTAACATATTTTCATCTTTTTCATGTTCATTACTCAATTTCCTCTCCCCCCCCTTTATTTTATACACACACACACAATGTGGATGATCCTCAAAAGAAATACCTTCATTATTTATTTTGATTAGAAAAGGACATCAATATAAATTTAATTCACCATTACCTAACCATTTTAAAGCTATTTACATGTTTTCCATGTGTTGTTAATTTTAGAAATTTGCTTACCACAAATTCATATTCACGAACAACTAATTAACAACTGTTTTAAGATGTGAAAGAACTAATTGCTATAAAGTCAGTGGTAATGTAACTGGTATGATTTTTCCATCTCTCCACTAAATGTGTTTGACATATTATTCACAAATACATATCAACTAGATGGTAAAGGGTTATGTAGGAACAAAATTAGATTACACTGACAGTGACGTAAAGATTTTCTTCAAAGGGAAACAGAAAGTTACTGTTGTGCCATGCTTCAGGGAAAAATTAAAGATCATGTGTGAATTAAAATGAGTGGTTTGAAAAAATAAAATGGTTTGACTTGTACATATTTTATGAAATACGAATTCACAACAATACAAATTCTGTTACATTTCTTTTGATTTACGTAAAATTTTCTATTCCGTAATGTTTATAAGAATTTGCACGAAAGAGTACATTTTAAATGAACTATAGGATTTACCCCTAAAAATACTTGTTCTGTGAGCTCTGTTGACTCCTTAAAAAACGTTAAGCGAAGGCCCTGTTCATTCTCGAATCAGTACAGTTTTCTTATCTACGTTGCCAATAGCTTGGGAATGTTAGCTATTTCAATCTGAGTTTTTCACTTTTGCGTTTAGTAGTAAACATGGAGGATGAGAAACGTTGTCGTAGGCTATTCCGGCCAAGCATATCAGTTGGAAAAAAAATTATTGTAATTAAACTCTGGTCTACAAGTTCAGGTGTGGGCTGTAGTAGATCCTGGCGGCGGATCAGTCCTGTTATTCTGTTTTGGTTAGGGTTTTCTGTCTCAAATAATAAAATAAACACCTCAGGTTAGTCGTAAGTCCTTGGCCACCTGATTACTTTATTGTCAGTACTTCACGCATGTTGCCTTCCCTCGTTGCAGTGCATCGCGAAGTAGTTTTAGCTGCAGCAGACTTAGTTTATCGGCCTGGCGCGGCCAAGCGCATAATCCGATGGTCGCGGGTTCGCGCCCGCGTTGCGCTAAACATGCTCGCCCTCCCAGCCGTGGGGGGTGTATAATGTGACGGTCAATCCCACTGTTCGTTGGTAAAAGAGTAGCCCAAGAGTTGGCGGTGGATGGTGATGACTAGCTGCCTTCCCTCTAGTCTTACACTGCTAAATTAGGGACGGCGAGCACAGATAGCCCTCGAGTAGCTTTGTGCGAAATTCCAAAACAAACAAACAGTTTAGTTTATCATTTTGTGTTGACAGAATATCCCTACGTAATATTTAGTAACAGGGACAGGAGACTGCATGCTGCGTCATCTTAATCATTGCGTAACAACATGCATTTGTGTAAATTGAGAAATTTAACTTGATTACAAGCATGAGTCAAGTATAAAACCAAATTTATGTTAAAAAGAACTAATAAACAAATTGAAGGTATAACATGATATAATTAAAGTTGTGGTGCAGTTTTAAAATATATATTATCTTTACGAACTCGTAAATAATAAGTTGTATAAAATAAGGAAATAATTTTATTTTTCATGTCATTGCTTGAATTTATTTTAAAAAATAAATAATTACACTAAACAAAGTGAAGCTAATTGCTGACCTGTTTTATTCACTTTCAATGTTACGATGTATGCTAACATGTTTTTGCATGTAAGGATATATCATTACAGATTATAAAACATGGCTGCTATGCGTTTTAACATTTTTTATTAATAAAGCAGAGAACAACGTTTCAATTTTCCAAAAACATTTTCAAGTTAACCATTCCGAGATGCACTTTTGTTTCGAGTGGGTTTTTTGTCCTCAAGAAGAACAATACGTGGTTTAATATGTAAAACAAAATGTACGGAGGGAAAGAAATACTAAATGTACTTGTACTGAAAAAGAATATATTTTGAAAGCATTGCGAGTTGTGGATTTGTTTGTATAATCATATGGTGAATTATTACAAGCACTTCTAACGTAGAAGTGTGAACTTTGTGTGATTTTTGTCATAATTTCCGAAATAAACATAAAAGTAATATTGCTTTATTTTGCCTATTTTATCGAGTAAACTTAAATTTAAAAAAGTATGTTCATTTTCTCGTTGATTGAGTTTTGTATAATAATTTTTAAATTAATCAAATATTTGAAAGAGCTTTGTTCGTAATTTTGAACACGTAGGACAAGGTCTAAACAAGTTTACAATCAACTAGATTTTGATATTTGATTATAACTCTAAATTGTTTAAAAGACAACTTTTAAATAGTTTAGGCTTGTATATCGGGAAAACTTAAATTTAGTTAATACTTCAGGATTTTCCTTTTTATATTTTTATAAATAATATTCTTGATGATAGATGGCGCTGTAATGCAACAGGATTTTTCTTTTTGTTCTTGTTTGAGATAATAGATGACGTAACGGGATATTATTTCGCAATACAAAGGTTAGGTAATAGCTGTTATATGGTTGTGCACTTCCGCAAAATTTCTAGAATGTTCTTTTGACTTTTCATCAAGCATGTTACACAATTTTCCTTGAACCTTTTATAAAAACAAATGTTAATAACTCTTAAATACGTTTGGTGCTTAATAAAGATGTAGAAGTTGAAACTTTGCGTCAGAATATGAGAGCTATGTTTTCTATTTGTTGCTCTAGAATACAGTGAAAAGGCCCATGAGTGTTATTTAAGGCGTTTTTCGTGACTCGTTACGTAGTTAGCAACTTGGAAGGGAGCAAGAATTTATTCTGAATGGTAGGTAGAGTAGAACTCTGGATATATCGGGCACACGACAGGCAAAACTTTCGGCGCCTGTTCTGTGAAAGTGGGTTTTCTCGGGGCACTCCCGTTTCCCACCACAGCAAATACGAAGGCATTGGATTTCTAGATCCCAGCCCAGGGAACTTTATTGCCAGACTCTGAGTTGGGTCGTTTGAATTGAATTGTATCCATGTTCATATTTACTTGATTTCTTCCTGTCGGGACGGGTCCCGGCCATTCTTTCCGGTGCTGCCTTTGCCTCCACCAAAAAAAAGAATTTAAAAAAACAAGATTCCTAATAACTCGCGAAAGGGGACGAAGAGGAACCACAACGTTCTTGAACACCCCAGTTGGAGAGAGAACTCTTCTGATTTCTCTCTCTCAACTAAACCCCTGCCACGTTAGTTTGAGTTTGAGACTCTGGATAGTAGAAGAACGATTAGAGGCGTTGTATCGGCAACGATGAATGGCAAATTTTAAGATAACACAAGTGAAATAGTGCGATCCAATAATTGTATATTCTTATTTAAAGAAAAACGGAAATAACGCTGAAGAATTATCGTGAAGATGCAAATATGTTAACTCTAAATTTATTGTCATGATAGACTTAAATATTTTTTAATTAAACATCCGGATGGTAATGTGTTAGTTTAATCATCTGTTACTATTTTTTCTGAAAGTTTAAGTGGAAGATTAAAGAAAAACTCGTTTGTTACGTATTGTTTCAGTAGTAATTTCTTGAAGAGGACATGTTAATCACTTTTTCACTCTGGCGAAATCACAAAACGAAACGATAATGTGAAGATCAGGTATTAATTTGGAATTCTTAGATTACTCTTAGAATAAAATCCTTTTAATGTGGTGCTCTCAAAGATTTAACTCTGCGTCAGTTAAACATGTTTTTAAATTATATATACGTGTTCTATATATGATGCGAGTATGTTTACAACTGTTAAACTTGCATATAGTCTAGGCTGTCGAACAGGGGTGTTAAAGAAACTTGTTTGTTTTAATAGGTTCGACTGATATATAGATTTCTATTGTTCTTGCAGTTGAGGCTATAAATGAATCTACAATATCTAACGATGCCTTTTGATGGTTAAGAATCTCGAAATAACTAACTGCGTAAGGAGTAGGTCCACTAATGGCTCGCCTTTGACATCGTGCCTCCCCAAACAAAACAAAGTAAATTAGCTATTCATAGATAACTTTTAGTCGGGTAGATAGACGTACTAAAACATCACTACAAAGATCTTACGATTAATAATATAATAATAATAATAATAATAATAAATTTATTAAGCAATAAATTAGACACAAAAATCAAATATCAATATAAAACCATCAACAAAGAGTTAACTCGTCCTGTGATGGTTAAACACATAATAATGTAAAATCAAAACTTACAAAATCAATATAAAGTTCCCAGAATATTATAATCAGTATTTAAGATCCATTGTTTTAAGTATTTCTTTTGATTAACACGATTAATAGAAGATCTTATACTATAAGGAATAAAATTATGAATACGAGGTGCCAAATAAAGATATTGATGAAGTGTAACTGTTTTACGTGGTGTGGGTACATTAATTGGAAAAAAAAGATTGAAGTCGTGTAAAATATGAAGTGACTTTAAAAGGCCTATTAAAAGAAACATGCAATGTAGATAAAGCTAAAAAATATAAATAAAGTTTATCATATGAAAGTGGGAGTTAAATTTACTGAAATCGGTATCAAGCCTATGAGTAAAAAATAAGAGAGAAAACACTTTTGCAACTTGTGAATAGGAATTAAAAAGTCTTATATGTGCCACCCCAAATTGAAATACAATATTGTAAGAAAGATTGAAAGAGAGCATAATATACACTTAACAAAATATGATAAGGAGCACAATGACTAAGTTCAAAAATTAGCATAGAACTATATTTTAATTTATTAACTAAAGAATTAATATGAAATTGCCAATTTAATTTTCGATCTAAAATAATTCCTAAATATTTAACAGAGGAAACTTGAGTCAATTTGGGACACTTACAATTAGGTAAGTATAACAATCACTAGAATGATAAAAAATAGAAGGAAAAGCTGGAATGACACCATAAAGGTTAAACTGAAGAAGAAAAGATTTAGATATATTTAAGGATAAGTCATTACAGAAAAGCCAATTTTAATTTTATTAAGATCACTAGAAATAATGGCTTCATTAATTAGATTTGGCTTACTATAAACAACAGCAATATCATCGGCATAGGCTTGATATCTCCAAAAAACTGTTGGTAAAGAATATCATTTATATAAATGAGAAATAATAAAGGGCCCAGAGTGGTACTCCAACATTAATTGTAAGCCAATCACTATAATTATTATGGATACAAACTGATTGCTTTCTATTGTGAAAGTAAGAAAAAAACCAATCAAAAACAATGCCTCTAAAACCATAATAAGATAATTTATTTAACAATATTTTATGATTAACAGAATCAAAAGCTTTGGCTAAGTCAAGAAAAACAGCAATTGGATGAAGATCAGAATCCAAAGCTTCTGTAATATTTCCCACAAGTTTAGCAACAGCAACCTCCGTTCCAAGCCCAGGCCGAAAGCCAAATTGAGAAGGAGACAAAACTGAATGTCTATCAAGAAATGATAAAATTCTAATCTTCATAGATTTTTCAAATAGTTTAGAGAAATGTATTAATAAGGAAATAGGTCTATAATTCGTAAAATCAGAAATATTACCAGATTTATAAATAGGAATGACCAATGATAACTTTAAAGCATTAGGAAACTTCCCTTGAGTAAAAGATAAATTAATTAAAAAAAGTCAAAATTGGTGCAAAAAGATTAGCATTAGCTTTCAAAATCTTAACCGAAACACCATCTACACCATTAGAAGCTGAATTTGATAAGGAGAAAATATTATTCATAGTTTCAGATACAGTAACAGGATATAGGTAACAAGAAGAAGAAGGAGCAGGAGGCATGCCCTGAGAACAAAATTTAGGATTGGAGCAAGTAGATTTAGCAACATTAACAAAAAAATAATTCAAATCAGATAAATCAGTAGTACCAAAATTACAAAATTTCTTATTTTTTTTTTAACATCAATAATAGAGTTAACAATATTCCAATTCTGTTTAATAGTTTTAGCATTCTTAAACAGGTTATGATAATAAGTCCATTTAGTCTTACGGGTCAAGCTAACAACATAATTCCTTAAACACTTAAATCTAATCTTTAGATAAATATCATCAGGAAATTGATGTACTTTCTTTTTAACTTATCTCTTTTAATCATTAACAAAACCAATTCACTGGTAATCCATGGCTTAATTTTTCTAAACTTTCGTGACACAGAAACAGTAGTAGTACAACTTTGAATACAATCAGTTAACACTTCAGCAAAATTATCATAAGCAACATTAACATCGGAACAATTCATAACACAGGACCAATCTGAAAAATTCAAACAAGAACTCAATTCATTAAACTTAATCTTTTGAACATTTGAGACATGTTCTAGATCCGATAAAATGTCTATACATAAAACAATTGGAAAATGATCGGTCAAAAAACTCTCAACAATATAAGAATAACAATTTTTAATAGTATTTCCACTAATTAAAAAATGATCAATACAAGAATTAGTAACATTGGTTATCCGTGTAGGAGAAGAAATAATAATACGAAGATTGTTCTCAGACAAAAACTTAAAATATGCATTTTATAACAAACATCATCAAATGCCAAAACATCTATATTAAAATCACCAACAAGTATATTAATATCATATTTGTATAAATTCAATTCTAATGAAAGCTCATCAATAAATTTCAATACAGGCAATCTAGGAGATCGATAAACAACAAAGAGATTAAATTTCTTATTTTGAATCATACAAAATAAAATTAAAGCATCAGACTTAATGTACTGCACTTCTTTTATCATAGTCAGTATCTCAAATTTAACAAAACTGCCACTCCACTAGCCTTATTTAGACCAGAAGATGAAGAATAAAAGGAGTAACCTGGAATCGAAAAGGAAACAAATCCATCCTCAACAAACCAAGTTTCAGAAAAGCTATTATATGAAATTTAACAACGCTTGATTGTAAAAAACAAGAAATTGGTCAAAATTTTGAGTAAGACTTCGAATATTAACATGTATTAAATTTAAATGACCAACAGAAAAACATTTGGTAAATCAGAAAGAGAAGACAAAGTTGGTGTAACACCAACAATATCATCAAAATCATCAGCCATTGCAGTATTTATAAATTATTAAGATCAATCAAGCAACGTAAAACAATGGGCTGAGTAGTTTCTGATTTCCTAATAAGAATATTACCATTCGATACCCAAAGAAATTTATAGCCAAGATCTTTCTGTTTTCGTTTTGCTTGCATGAAAATATCACGATAATATGGGGAGAGATGTTCGTTAACATAAACTGGATAAGATTCATTACAGACCTTAATATCATTAGTATTAAGAGAGCGAAATTTAGTTTTCTTAAGTTTAAGCAGATCAAATTTAATTTGCTTACGACAAAACTTAACAACAATCTGTCTCGGACTCTTATTTTCAGTTGTTTTCTTTCCTATACGATGAACAGTGTCAATATCTGTAGGAGCACAGTCAACCCCAAAAGTAGTTGTAATCTTCTCAACAACTTCTTGCAAATTCTCATTAGGCTTCTCTGGAATACCTCCAATCAAAACATTATAGTTATAAGAATATTGTTCCGCTTCACACATCTTCCTCCGAAAACTTGCCATCTCCTTCCACAATTCTTCATTTTCATGCTTTAATGTTTTATTTTCCTGTTTACACTCCTTAACTTCAGCTCTCAAAATGTATATGTATGATTTTGATATTTTCAGGAGTGTTCGTAACATGTATACAAGATTATCAAACATTAATTTCACTCACTGGAAATCTTGATCTAGTGATGAAGGTTCACGGATAGATGGAACTAGTGTCAAATAAAATCATCATGGAAATAAAACAAAATAATAAAAAAGAATAAAAATAGCTTTATATCTCTTATCACGTTCAAATCTGAAAGATAAGTGAAAATATACATAACTCCTGATGACAAGAAACTCAATTGAAATAAAAATGTATCTCAGGACGACAGTTATGGGTGTTGACACTTTTATTGATAAGTAGAGAATAACGTTTGGACCTTCTTAGGTCATCTTCTAGTCAGTAAAACGAGTTTTCAACTCTCCGTTGCCGTACAAATGTCTTAGGGACGACAGTATAAATGGGTACGGGATTGATACATATCTCCAGCAACCAATTAGCAACCCCCTATAGAATTCACTACCACCAAAATTAACTTTATGTTCAATAACCAAAACTACCAACAAATAAATGGCCTAAGTATGGGGAATCCCATGTCAACAGTTCTAGCCAACATTTTATAACACCGACTGAATCTCAAGCGGTAAATTCAGCCTTCCACCCACCAATGTACTGGTGCGTTGATGATACAAATGCTGAATTCACATACACAAAATACACACTTAGTTTTTCAATTACGTTAACTCTATTCACCCCTACAATATGTTCACTTGTGAACAGAAAAAAAACTCTCCAAATAACATTTTTTAACCTCAAGATCACTAGAACTGAAATGAAATTTAAACCAGAAATCCACAAAAAAATCACCCACACTGGATTATACATTCCTGGGACTCGGCACATGAAACAAAACAAAAACAACATATTAAGAAACCAAATAAACACAACCACAAAACTATGTTCACCTGATAAAATTAACTATGAAATCAACAAAATAAAACAACGTTTTATCGACAAATTTCCTAAAAAAAAACGTGGAAAAATTATACGCACACACCAAAACAAACAACAATAAACAACAAAACCTCATGCTGCTGAATGCCACATGTTCCCGACATCAGCAAAAAAAATAATCAACATTTGGAAAAACCTTATAACAAAACACAACATTCCAGTAAACACCAAATTTATTCAAAAACCAGGTACAAAACTAAAGTCTGTTATGAGTAAAAACTGCATTGACAAACACAACAATAAAATACAATGCAATAATTGCCTTGACTTATATTAGAGAAACAAGCGGGAAAATGAAAACTAGATTCAAAGCACAACAACAACAAAAAAACGCCTTCACACGTCTTTGAACACTGCAAATCAAATAAACACAACATTACCATAGAAAACACCCAGATACTAAGTATGGAAACAAATATAAACAAACGTAAAATGAAAGATGCCCTACTTTTGCAGAAACTAAAACCAAAATTAAACCAATATAAAGGAACATCTTTATACCTATACTAATTAATGACTGTCACACCTGTTGAAACTCGTCCTGAGGACTTGTGTCCAGCAACGGTCACTTGCAAACTCTCTTTCTTAACCTGAAGATGACCTAGGAAGGTCAAAACGTTGTTCTCTCCTTATCAATAAAAGCCGTTCTCAAATAGAATGTAGATAACTCAACATAATGTCACCGTATTATAGATTATATTTTGTTTTACTTTATTTTGTTTAGTTTCTTTCAATGATAAATTATGCAGAAGTATAAAACTAACGTTTTATGTTGTTTATAACTTACACTGATGACACAGAAGCACATCATTTGAAATAGTTCACGTTGTCAATCAATAGAAGGACCACTAGCAACATGTTAATCCTTGGAAAGATTAAACAATCATAAACACTTCCACACCATGATCTTCAGAACGCTGTTGAAGGTAATCCCCTCTAAATGTGTGTTTTGATTTGTACCAAAACGAGTCATTAATAAGTTCAAGCTGTTCCAAAGAATAACTAAAGAGATTTATTTGGTACTTAATGTCAGTGTCAGAGACTGTTTGTGTAATGAAGTGTTTTATATCATGAAAGGCATCATTTAATGACATTCGCGCACGTGTGTTTGACTTGGTTTGTTTGTTTTGAATTTCGCACAAAGCTACTCGAGGACTATCTGCGCTAGCCGTCCCTAATTTAGCAGCGTTGACTAGAGGGAAGGCAGCTAGTCATCACCACCCACCACCAACTCTTTGGCTACTCTTTTCCAAAGAATAGTGGGATTGACTGTAACATTATAATGCCCTCACGACTGAAAGAACGGGCACTTTGGTGTGACAATCCGAACTCGCGATCCTCAGAAGAATATCACTATGCTAACCCGTTTTAATTTGGAATACATTGAACGTTAATAGGTTAATTCACTTTCAATATCTGACTAATGACATGTATGTAGTATTTAATGTTACACTTAGATATTAAAACTCACACTACAGCACGTGACCCATAATATCACTAACAAACAACAATACTCAACTGACGACAAGAATATCACTAACAAACAACAATACTCAACTGACGACAAGAATATCACTAACAAACAACAATACTCAACTGACGACAAGAATATCACTAACTAACAACAATACTCAACTGACGACAAGAATATCACTAACTAACAACAATACTCAACTGACGACAAAATATCACTAACAAACAACAATACTCAACTGACGACAAGAATATCACTAACAAAACAACAATACTCAACTGACGACAAGAATATCACTAACTAACAACAATACTCAACTGACGAACAAGAATATCACTAACTAACAACAATACTCAACTGACGACAAGAATATCACTAACTAAAACAACAATACTCAACTGACGACAAGAATATCACTAACTAACAACAATACTCAACTGACGACAAGAATATCACTAACTAACAACAATACTCAACTGACGACAAGAATATCACTAACTAACAACAATACTCAACTGACGACAAGAATATCACTAACTAACAACAATACTCAACTGACGACAAGAATATCACTAACTAACAACAATACTCAACTGACGACAAGAATATCACTAACAAACAACAATACTCAACTGACGACAAGAATATCACTAACTAACAACAATACTCAACTGACGACAAGAATATCACTAACTAACAACAATACTCAACTGACGACAAGAATATCACTAACTAACAACAATACTCAACTGACGACAAGAATATCACTAACTAACAACAATACTCAACTGACGACAAGAATATCACTAACTAACAACAATACTCAACTGACGACAAGAATATCACTAACTAACAACAATACTCAACTGACGACAAGAATATCACTAACTAACAACAATACTCAACTGACGACAAGAATATCACTAACTAACAACAATACTCAACTGACGACAAGAATATCACTAACAAACAACAATACTCAACTGACGACAAGAATATCACTAACAAACAACAATACTCAACTGACGACAAGAATATCACTAACAAACAACAATACTCAACTGACGACAAGAATATCACTAACAAACAACAATACTCAACTGACGACAAGAATATCACTAACTAACAACAATACTCAACTGACGACAAGAATATCACTAACTAACAACAATACTCAACTGACGACAAGAATATCACTAACAAACAACAATACTCAACTGACGACAAGAATATCACTAACAAACAACAATACTCAACTGACGACAAGAATATCACTAACAAACAACAATACTCAACTGACGACAAGAATATCACTAACAAACAACAATACTCAACTGACAACAATATCTCAACAATGACTGACAAGAATATCACTAACTAACAACAATACTCAACTGACGACAAGAATATCACTAACTAACAACAATACTCAACTGACGACAAGAATATCACTAACAAACAACAATACTCAACTGACGACAAGAATATCACTAACTAACAACAATACTCAACTGACGACAAGAATATCACTAACTAAACAACAATACTCAACTGACGACAAGAATATCACTAACAAACAACAATACTCAACTGACGACAAGAATATCACTAACTAACAACAATACTCAACTGACGACAAGAATATCACTAACTAACAACAATACTCAACTGACGACAAGAATATCACTAACAAAACAACAATAATCAACTGACGACAAGAATATCACTAACAAGAATACTCAACTGACGACAAGAATATCACTAACAACAATACTCAACTGACGACAAGAATATCACTAACAAACAACAATACTCAACTGACGACAAGAATATCACTAACAAACAACAATACTCAACTGACGACAAGAATATCACTAACTAACAACAATACTCAACTGACGACAAGAATATCACTAACTAACAACAATACTCAACTGACGACAAGAATATCACTAACTAAACAACAATACTCAACTGACGACAAGAATATCACTAACTAACAACAATACTCAACTGACGACAAGAATATCACTAACAAACAACAATACTCAACTGACGACAAGAATATCACTAACTAACAACAATACTCAACTGACGACAAGAATATCACTAACTAACAACAATACTCAACTGACGACAAAGAATATCACTAACTAACAACAATACTCAACTGACGACAAGAATATCACTAACAAACAACAATACTCAACTGACAACAAGAATATCACTAACAAACAACAATACTCAACTGACGACAAGAATATCACTAACAAACAACAATACTCAACTGACGACAAGAATATCACCAACTAACAACAATACTCAACTGACGACAAGAATATCACTAACTAACAACAATACTAACTCAACAATACTCAACTGACAAGAATATCACTAACTAACAACAATACTCAACTGACGACAAGAATATCACTAACAAACAACAATACTCAACTGACAACAAGAATATCACTAACAAACAACAATACTCAACTGACGACAAGAATATCACTAACTAACAACAATACTCAACTGACGACAAGAATATCACTAACTAACAACAATACTCAACTGACGACAAGAATATCACTAACTAACAACAATACTCAACTGACGACAAGAATATCACTAACAAACAACAATACTCAACTGACGACAAGAATATCAATATCACTAACACAAGAAACACTAATACTCAACTGACGACAAGAATATCACTAACTAACAACAATACTCAACTGACAAGAATAATATCACTAACTAACAACAATACTCAACTGACGACAAGAATATCACTAACTAACAACAATACTCAACTGACGACAAGAATATCACTAACTAACAACAATACTCAACTGACGACAAGAATATCACTAACTAACAACAATACTCAACTGACGACAAGAATATCACTAACTAACAACAATACTCAACTGACGACAAGAATATCACTAACTAACAACAATACTCAACTGACGACAAGAATATCACTAACTAACAACAATACTCAACTGACAACAAGAATATCACTAACTAACAACAATACTCAACTGACGACAAGAATATCACTAACAAACAACAATACTCAACTGACGACAAGAATATCACTAACAAACAACAATATCAAGAATATCACTAACACAAGAATATCACTAACAAACAAAACAATACTCAACTGACGACAAGAATATCACTAACAAACAACAATACTCAACTGACGACAAGAATATCACTAACAAACAACAATACTCAACTGACGACAAGAATATCACTAACTAACAACAATACTCAACTGACGACAAGAATATCACTAACAAACAACAATACTCAACTGACGACAAGAATATCACTAACTAACAACAATACTCAACTGACGACAAGAATATCACTAACTAACAACAATACTCAACTGACGACAAGAATATCACTAACAAAACAACAATACTCAACTGACGACAAGAATATCACTAACTAACAACAATACTCAACTGACGACAAGAATATCACTAACAAACAACAATACTCAACTGACGACAAGAATATCACTAACAAACAACAATACTCAACTGACGACAAGAATATCACTAACTAACAACAACAATACTCAACTGACGACAAGAATATCACTAACAAACAACAATACTCAACTGACGACAAGAATATCACTAACTAAACAACAATACTCAACTGACGACAAGAATATCACTAACAAACAACAATACTCAACTGACGACAAGAATATCACTAACAAAACAACAATACTCAACTGACGACAAGAATATCACTAACTAACAACAATACTCAACTGACAACAAGAATATCACTAACTAACAACAATACTCAACTGACGACAAGAATATCACTAACTAAACAACAATACTCAACTGACGACAAGAATATCACTAACTAACAACAATACTCAACTGACGACAAGAATATCACTAACTAACAACAATACTCAACTGACGACAAGAATATCACTAACAAACAACAATACTCAACTGACGACAAGAATATCACTAACAAACAACAATACTCAACTGACGACAAGAATATCACTAACAAACAACAATACTCAACTGACGACAAGAATATCACTAACTAACAACAATACTCAACTGACAACAAGAATATCACTAACACTAACAACAATACTCAACTGACGACAAGAATATCACTAACTAACAACAATACTCAACTGACGACAAGAATATCACTAACAAACAACAATACTCAACTGACGACAAGAATATCACTAACAAACAACAATACTCAACTGACGACAAGAATATCACTAACAAACAACAATACTCAACTGACGACAAGAATATCACTAACAAACAACAATACTCAACTGACAACAAGAATATCACTAACAAACAACAATACTCAACTGACGACAAGAATATCACTAACAAAAAACAATACTCAACTGACGACAAGAATATCACTAACAAAAACAACAATACTCAACTGACGACAAGAATATCACTAACAAACAACAATACTCAACTGACGACAAGAATATCACTAACTAACAACAATACTCAACTGACGACAAGAATATCACTAACAAACAACAATACTCAACTGACGACAAGAATATCACTAACAAACAACAATACTCAACTGACGACAAGAATATCACTAACAACAACAATACTCAACTGACGACAAGAATATCACTAACAAACAACAATACTCAACTGACGACAAGAATATCACTAACAAACAACAATACTCAACTGACGACAAGAATATCACTAACAAACAACAATACTCAACTGACGACAAGAATATCACTAACTAACAACAATACTCAACTGACGACAAGAATATCACTAACAAACAACAATACTCAACTGACGACAAGAATATCACTAACAAACAACAATACTCAACTGACGACAAGAATATCACTAACAAACAACAATACTCAACTGACGACAAGAATATCACTAACAAACAACAATACTCAACTGACGACAAGAATATCACTAACAAACAACAATACTCAACTGACGACAAGAATATCACTAACAAACAACAATACTCAACTGACGACAAGAATATCACTAACAAACAACAATACTCAACTGACGACAAGAATATCACTAACAAACAACAATACTCAACTGACGACAAGAATATCACTAACAAACAACAATACTCAACTGACGACAAGAATATCACTAACAAATAACAATACTCAACTGACGACAAGAATATCACTAACAAACAACAATACTCAACTGACGACAAGAATATCACTAACAAACAACAATACTCAACTGACGACAAGAATATCACTAACAAACAACAATACTCAACTGACGACAAGAATATCACTAACTAACAACAATACTCAACTGACGACAAGAATATCACTAACTAACAACAATACTCAACTGACGACAAGAATATCACTAACTAACACAACAATACTCAACTGACGACAAGAATATCACTAACAAACAACAATACTCAACTGACGACAAGAATATCACTAACAAACAACAATACTCAACTGACGACAAGAATATCACTAACAAACAACAATACTCAACTGACGACAAGAATATCACTAACAAACAACAATACTCAACTGACGACAAGAATATCACTAACAAACAACAATACTCAACTGACGACAAGAATATCACTAACTAACAACAATACTCAACTGACGACAAGAATATCACTAACTAACAACAATACTCAACTGACGACAAGAATATCACTAACAAACAACAATACTCAACTGACGACAAGAATATCACTAACTAACAACAATACTCAACTGACGACAAGAATATCACTAACTAACAACAATACTCAACTGACGACAAGAATATCACTAACTAACAACAATACTCAACTGACGACAAGAATATCACTAACAAACAACAATACTCAACTGACGACAAGAATATCACTAACTAACAACAATACTCAACTGACGACAAGAATATCACTAACAAACAACAATACTCAACTGACGACAAGAATATCACTAACTAACAACAATACTCAACTGACGACAAGAATATCACTAACTAACAACAATACTCAACTGACGACAAGAATATCACTAACAAACAACAATACTCAACTGACGACAAGAATATCACTAACTAACAACAATACTCAACTGACGACAAGAATATCACTAACAAACAACAATACTCAACTGACGACAAGAATATCACTAACTAACAACAATACTCAACTGACGACAAGAATATCACTAACAACAACAATACTCAACTGACGACAAGAATATCACTAACTAACAACAATACTCAACTGACGACAAGAATATCACTAACAAACAACAATACTCAACTGACGACAAGAATATCACTAACAAACAACAATACTCAACTGACGACAAGAATATCACTAACTAACAACAATACTCAACTGACGACAAGAATATCACTAACAAACAACAATACTCAACTGACGACAAGAATATCACTAACTAACAACAATACTCAACTGACGACAAGAATATCACTAACTAACAACAATACTCAACTGACGACAAGAATATCACTAACTAACAACAATACTCAACTGACGACAAGAATATCACTAACTAACAACAATACTCAACTGACGACAAGAATATCACTAACTAACAACAATACTCAACTGACGACAAGAATATCACTAACAAACAACAATACTCAACTGACGACAAGAATATCACTAACAAACAACAATACTCAACTGACGACAAGAATATCACTAACTAACAACAATACTCAACTGACGACAAGAATATCACTAACTAACAACAATACTCAACTGACGACAAGAATATCACTAACTAACAACAATACTCAACTGACGACAAGAATATCACTAACAAACAACAATACTCAACTGACGACAAGAATATCACTAACTAACAACAATACTCAACTGACGACAAGAATATCACTAACTAAACAACAATACTCAACTGACGACAAGAATATCACTAACTAACAACAATACTCAACTGACGACAAGAATATCACTAACTAACAACAATACTCAACTGACGACAAGAATATCACTAACTAACAACAATACTCAACTGACGACAAGAATATCACTAACTAACAACAATACTCAACTGACGACAAGAATATCACTAACTAACAACAATACTCAACTGACGACAAGAATATCACTAACTAACAACAATACTCAACTGACGACAAGAATATCACTAACTAACAACAATACTCAACTGACGACAAGAATATCACTAACTAACAACAATACTCAACTGACGACAAGAATATCACTAACTAACAACAATACTCAACTGACGACAAGAATATCACTAACTAACAACAATACTCAACTGACGACAAGAATATCACTAACTAACAACAATACTCAACTGACGACAAGAATATCACTAACTAACAACAATACTCAACTGACGACAAGAATATCACTAACTAACAACAATACTCAACTGACGACAAGAATATCACTAACTAACAACAATACTCAACTGACGACAAGAATATCACTAACTAACAACAATACTCAACTGACGACAAGAATATCACTAACTAACAACAATACTCAACTGACGACAAGAATATCACTAACTAACAACAATACTCAACTGACGACAAGAATATCACTAACTAACAACAATACTCAACTGACGACAAGAATATCACTAACTAACAACAATACTCAACTGACGACAAGAATATCACTAACAAAACAACAATACTCAACTGACGACAAGAATATCACTAACTAACAACAATACTCAACTGACGACAAGAATATCACTAACTAACAACAATACTCAACTGACGACAAGAATATCACTAACAACAACAATACTCAACTGACGACAAGAATATCACTAACTAACAACAATACTCAACTGACGACAAGAATATCACTAACAAACAACAATACTCAACTGACGACAAGAATATCACTAACTAACAACAATACTCAACTGACGACAAGAATATCACTAACAAGAATAAACAACAATACTCAACTGACGACAAGAATATCACTAACAAACAACAATACTCAACTGACGACAAGAATATCACTAACAAACAACAATACTCAACTGACGACAAGAATATCACTAACTAACAACAATACTCAACTGACGACAAGAATATCACTAACAAACAACAATACTCAACTGACGACAAGAATATCACTAACTAACAACAATACTCAACTGACGACAAGAATATCACTAACTAACAACAATACTCAACTGACGACAAGAATATCACTAACTAACAACAATACTCAACTGACGACAAGAATATCACTAACAAACAACAATACTCAACTGACGACAAGAATATCACTAACAAACAACAATACTCAACTGACGACAAGAATATCACTAACAAACAACAATACTCAACTGACGACAAGAATATCACTAACAAACAACAATACTCAACTGACGACAAGAATATCACTAACAAACAACAATACTCAACTGACGACAAGAATATCACTAACAAACAACAATACTCAACTGACGACAAGAATATCACTAACTAACAACAATACTCAACTGACGACAAGAATATCACTAACTAACAACAATACTCAACTGACGACAAGAATATCACTAACTAACAACAATACTCAACTGACGACAAGAATATCACTAACTAACAACAATACTCAACTGACGACAAGAATATCACTAACTAACAACAATACTCAACTGACGACAAGAATATCACTAACAAACAACAATACTCAACTGACGACAAGAATATCACTAACTAACAACAATACTCAACTGACGACAAGAATATCACTAACAAACAACAATACTCAACTGACGACAAGAATATCACTAACTAACAACAATACTCAACTGACGACAAGAATATCACTAACAAACAACAATACTCAACTGACGACAAGAATATCACTAACAAACAACAATACTCAACTGACGACAAGAATATCACTAACAAACAACAATACTCAACTGACGACAAGAATATCACTAACAAACAACAATACTCAACTGACGACAAGAATATCACTAACTAACAACAATACTCAACTGACGACAAGAATATCACTAACAAACAACAATACTCAACTGACGACAAGAATATCACTAACAACAACAATACTCAACTGACGACAAGAATATCACTAACAAACAACAATACTCAACTGACGACAAGAATATCACTAACAAACAACAATACTCAACTGACGACAAGAATATCACTAACAAACAACAATAATCAACTGACGACAAGAATACTCAACTGACGACAAGAATATCACTAACTAACAACAATACTCAACTGACGACAAGAATATCACTAACTAACAACAATACTCAACTGACAACAAGAGTATCAGTAACTCTACAACAATACTCAACTGACGACAAGAATATCACTAACTAACAACAATACTCAACTGACGACAAGAATATCACTAACAAACAACAATACTCAACTGACGACAAGAATATCACTAACAAACAACAATACTCAACTGACGACAAGAATATCACTAACTAAACAACAATACTCAACTGACGACAAGAATATCACTAACAAACAACAATACTCAACTGACGACAAGAATATCACTAACAAACAACAATACTCAACTGACGACAAGAATATCACTAACAAACAACAATACTCAACTGACGACAAGAATATCACTAACTAACAACAATACTCAACTGACGACAAGAATATCACTAACTAACAACAATACTCAACTGACGACAAGAATATCACTAACAAACAACAATACTCAACTGACGACAAGAATATCACTAACTAACAAACAATATTCAACTGACGACAAGAATATCACTAACTAAACAACAATACTCAACTGACGACAAGAATATCACTAACAAACAACAATACTCAACTGACGACAAGAATATCACTAACAAACAACAATACTCAACTGACGACAAGAATATCACTAACTAACAACAATACTCAACTGACGACAAGAATATCACTAACTAACAACAATACTCAACTGACGACAAGAATATCACTAACTAACAACAATACTCAACTGACGACAAGAATATCACTAACAAACAACAATACTCAACTGACGACAAGAATATCACTAACAAACAACAATACTCAACTGACGACAAGAATATCACTAACAAACAACAATACTCAACTGACGACAAGAATATCACTAACTAACAACAATACTCAACTGACGACAAGAATATCACTAACAAACAACAATACTCAACTGACGACAAGAATATCACTAACTAACAACAATACTCAACTGACGACAAGAATATCACTAACAAACAACAATACTCAACTGACGACAAGAATATCACTAACTAACAACAATACTCAACTGACGACAAGAATATCACTAACTAACAACAATACTCAACTGACGACAAGAATATCACTAACTAACAACAATACTCAACTGACGACGACAAGAATATCACTAACTAACAACAATACTCAACTGACGACAAGAATATCACTAACTAACAACAATACTCAACTGACGACAAGAATATCACTAACTAACAACAATACTCAACTGACGACAAGAATATCACTAACTAACAACAATACTCAACTGACGACAAGAATATCACTAACTAACAACAATACTCAACTGACGACAAGAATATCACTAACTAACAACAATACTCAACTGACGACAAGAATATCACTAACAAACAACAATACTCAACTGACGACAAGAATATCACTAACTAACAACAATACTCAACTGACGACAAGAATATCACTAACAAACAACAATACTCAACTGACGACAAGAATATCACTAACTAACAACAATACTCAACTGACGACAAGAATATCACTAACAAACAACAATACTCAACTGACGACAAGAATATCACTAACTAACAACAATACTCAACTGACGACAAGAATATCACTAACTAACAACAATACTCAACTGACGACAAGAATATCACTAACTAACAACAATACTCAACTGACGACAAGAATATCACTAACTAACAACAATACTCAACTGACGACAAGAATATCACTAACTAACAACAATACTCAACTGACGACAAGAATATCACTAACAAACAACAATACTCAACTGACGACAAGAATATCACTAACAAACAACAATACTCAACTGACGACAAGAATATCACTAACAAACAACAATACTCAACTGACGACAAGAATATCACTAACAAACAACAATACTCAACTGACGACAAGAATATCACTAACAAACAACAATACTCAACTGACGACAAGAATATCACTAACTAACAACAATACTCAACTGACGACAAGAATATCACTAACTAACAACAATACTCAACTGACGACAAGAATATCACTAACTAACAACAATACTCAACTGACGACAAGAATATCACTAACTAACAACAATACTCAACTGACGACAAGAATATCACTAACAAACAACAATACTCAACTGACGACAAGAATATCACTAACAACAACAATACTCAACTGACGACAAGAATATCACTAACTAACAACAATACTCAACTGACGACAAGAATATCACTAACAAACAACAATACTCAACTGACGACAAGAATATCACTAACAAACAACAATACTCAACTGACGACAAGAATATCACTAACAAACAACAATACTCAACTGACGACAAGAATATCACTAACAAACAACAATACTCAACTGACGACAAGAATATCACTAACAAACAACAATACTCAACTGACGACAAGAATATCACTAACTAACAACAATACTCAACTGACGACAAGAATATCACTAACTAACAACAATACTCAACTGACGACAAGAATATCACTAACAAACAACAATACTCAACTGACGACAAGAATATCACTAACTAACAACAATACTCAACTGACGACAAGAATATCACTAACAAACAACAATACTCAACTGACGACAAGAATATCACTAACAAACAACAATACTCAACTGACGACAAGAATATCACTAACAAACAACAATACTCAACTGACGACAAGAATATCACTAACAAACAACAATACTCAACTGACGACAAGAATATCACTAACAAACAACAATACTCAACTGACGACAAGAATATCACTAACAAACAACAATACTCAACTGACGACAAGAATATCACTAACTAACAACAATACTCAACTGACGACAAGAATATCACTAACTAACAACAATACTCAACTGACGACAAGAATATCACTAACTAACAACAATACTCAACTGACGACAAGAATATCACTAACAAACAACAATACTCAACTGACGACAAGAATATCACTAACAAACAACAATACTCAACTGACGACAAGAATATCACTAACTAACAACAATACTCAACTGACGACAAGAATATCACTAACTAACAACAATACTCAACTGACGACAAGAATATCACTAACTAACAACAATACTCAACTGACGACAAGAATATCACTAACAAACAACAATACTCAACTGACGACAAGAATATCACTAACTAACAACAATACTCAACTGACGACAAGAATATCACTAACAAACAACAATACTCAACTGACGACAAGAATATCACTAACAAACAACAATACTCAACTGACGACAAGAATATCACTAACAAACAACAATACTCAACTGACGACAAGAATATCACTAACAAACAACAATACTCAACTGACGACAAGAATATCACTAACAAACAACAATACTCAACTGACGACAAGAATATCACTAACTAACAACAATACTCAACTGACGACAAGAATATCACTAACAAACAACAATACTCAACTGACGACAAGAATATCACTAACAAACAACAATACTCAACTGACGACAAGAATATCACTAACAAACAACAATACTCAACTGACGACAAGAATATCACTAACTAACAACAATACTCAACTGACGACAAGAATATCACTAACTAACAACAATACTCAACTGACGACAAGAATATCACTAACTAACAACAATACTCAACTGACGACAAGAATATCACTAACTAAAACAATACTCAACTGACGACAAGAATATCACTAACAAACAACAATACTCAACTGACGACAAGAATATCACTAACAAACAACAATACTCAACTGACGACAAGAATATCACTAACAAACAACAATACTCAACTGACGACAAGAATATCACTAACTAAACAACAATACTCAACTGACGACAAGAATATCACTAACAAACAACAATACTCAACTGACGACAAGAATATCACTAACAAACAACAATACTCAACTGACGACAAGAATATCACTAACAAACAACAATACTCAACTGACGACAAGAATATCACTAACAAACAACAATACTCAACTGACGACAAGAATATCACTAACAAACAACAATACTCAACTGACGACAAGAATATCACTAACAAACAACAATACTCAACTGACGACAAGAATATCACTAACAAACAACAATACTCAACTGACGACAAGAATATCACTAACAAACAACAATACTCAACTGACGACAAGAATATCACTAACTAACAACAATACTCAACTGACGACAAGAATATCACTAACAAACAACAATACTCAACTGACGACAAGAATATCACTAACTAACAACAATACTCAACTGACGACAAGAATATCACTAACTAACAACAATACTCAACTGACGACAAGAATATCACTAACAACAACAATACTCAACTGACGACAAGAATATCACTAACTAACAACAATACTCAACTGACGACAAGAATATCACTAACAAACAACAATACTCAACTGACGACAAGAATATCACTAACTAACAACAATACTCAACTGACGACAAGAATATCACTAACTAACAACAATACTCAACTGACGACAAGAATATCACTAACAAACAACAATACTCAACTGACGACAAGAATATCACTAACTAACAACAATACTCAACTGACGACAAGAATATCACTAACTAACAACAATACTCAACTGACGACAAGAATATCACTAACTAACAACAATACTCAACTGACGACAAGAATATCACTAACAAACAACAATACTCAACTGACGACAAGAATATCACTAACAAACAACAATACTCAACTGACGACAAGAATATCACTAACTAACAACAATACTCAACTGACGACAAGAATATCACTAACAAACAACAATACTCAACTGACGACAAGAATATCACTAACAAACAACAATACTCAACTGACGACAAGAATATCACTAACAAACAACAATACTCAACTGACGACAAGAATATCACTAACTAACAACAATACTCAACTGACGACAAGAATATCACTAACTAACAACAATACTCAACTGACGACAAGAATATCACTAACTAACAACAATACTCAACTGACGACAAGAATATCACTAACTAACAACAATACTCAACTGACGACAAGAATATCACTAACTAACAACAATACTCAACTGACGACAAGAATATCACTAACTAACAACAATAATACAACTGACGACAAGAATATCACTAACTAACAACAATACTCAACTGACGACAAGAATATCACTAACAAACAACAATACTCAACTGACGACAAGAATATCACTAACTAACAACAATACTCAACTGACGACAAGAATATCACTAACAAACAACAATACTCAACTGACGACAAGAATATCACTAACTAACAACAATACTCAACTGACGACAAGAATATCACTAACTAACAACAATACTCAACTGACGACAAGAATATCACTAACAAACAACAATACTCAACTGACGACAAGAATATCACTAACAAACAACAATACTCAACTGACGACAAGAATATCACTAACTAACAACAATACTCAACTGACGACAAGAATATCACTAACTAAACAACAATACTCAACTGACGACAAGAATATCACTAACTAACAACAATACTCAACTGACGACAAGAATATCACTAACTAACAACAATACTCAACTGACGACAAGAATATCACTAACTAAACAACAATACTCAACTGACGACAAGAATATCACTAACTAACAACAAGAATATCACTAACAAACAACAATACTCAACTGACGACAAGAATATCACTAACAAACAACAATACTCAACTGACGACAAGAATATCACTAACAAACAACAATACTCAACTGACGACAAGAATATCACTAACAAACAACAATACTCAACTGACGACAAGAATATCACTAACAAACAACAATACTCAACTGACGACAAGAATATCACTAACAAACAACAATACTCAACTGACGACAAGAATATCACTAACAAACAACAATACTCAACTGACGACAAGAATATCACTAACAAACAACAATACTCAACTGACGACAAGAATATCACTAACTAACAACAATACTCAACTGACGACAAGAATATCACTAACTAACAACAATACTCAACTGACGACAAGAATATCACTAACAAACAACAATACTCAACTGACGACAAGAATATCACTAACAAACAACAATACTCAACTGACGACAAGAATATCACTAACTAACAACAATACTCAACTGACGACAAGAATATCACTAACTAACAACAATACTCAACTGACGACAAGAATATCACTAACTAACAACAATACTCAACTGACGACAAGAATATCACTAACAAACAACAATACTCAACTGACGACAAGAATATCACTAACAAACAACAATACTCAACTGACGACAAGAATATCACTAACAAACAACAATACTCAACTGACGACAAGAATATCACTAACAAACAACAATACTCAACTGACGACAAGAATATCACTAACAAACAACAATACTCAACTGACGACAAGAATATCACTAACAAACAACAATACTCAACTGACGACAAGAATATCACTAACTAACAACAATACTCAACTGACGACAAGAATATCACTAACTAACAACAATACTCAACTGACGACAAGAATATCACTAACAACAACAATACTCAACTGACGACAAGAATATCACTAACTAACAACAATACTCAACTGACGACAAGAATATCACTAACAAACAACAATACTCAACTGACGACAAGAATATCACTAACAAACAACAATACTCAACTGACGACAAGAATATCACTAACTAACAACAATACTCAACTGACGACAAGAATATCACTAACAAACAACAATACTCAACTGACGACAAGAATATCACTAACAAACAACAATACTCAACTGACGACAAGAATATCACTAACTAACAACAATACTCAACTGACGACAAGAATATCACTAACTAACAACAATACTCAACTGACGACAAGAATATCACTAACAAACAACAATACTCAACTGACGACAAGAATATCACTAACTAACAACAATACTCAACTGACGACAAGAATATCACTAACTAACAACAATACTCAACTGACGACAAGAATATCACTAACAAACAACAATACTCAACTGACGACAAGAATATCACTAACAAACAACAATACTCAACTGACGACAAGAATATCACTAACAAACAACAATACTCAACTGACGACAAGAATATCACTAACTAACAACAATACTCAACTGACGACAAGAATATCACTAACTAACAACAATACTCAACTGACACTAACAAGAATATCACTAACTAACAAGAATATCACTAACTAACAACAATACTCAACTGACGACAAGAATATCACTAACTAACAACAATACTCAACTGACGACAAGAATATCACTAACAAACAACAATACTCAACTGACGACAAGAATATCACTAACAAACAACAATACTCAACTGACGACAAGAATATCACTAACAAACAACAATACTCAACTGACGACAAGAATATCACTAACAAACAACAATACTCAGCTGACGACAAGAATATCACTAACTAACAACAATACTCAACTGACGACAAGAATATCACTAACTAACAACAATACTCAACTGACGACAAGAATATCACTAACTAACAACAATACTCAACTGACGACAAGAATATCACTAACTAACAACAATACTCAACTGACGACAAGGAATATCACTAACTAACAACAATACTCAACTGACGACAAGAATATCACTAACTAACAACAATACTCAACTGACGACAAGAATATCACTAACTAACAACAATACTCAACTGACGACAAGAATATCACTAACTAACAACAATACTCAACTGACGACAAGAATATCACTAACTAACAACAATACTCAACTGACGACAAGAATATCACTAACAAACAACAATACTCAACTGACGACAAGAATATCACTAACTAACAACAATACTCAACTGACGACAAGAATATCACTAACTAACAACAATACTCAACTGACGACAAGAATATCACTAACTAACAACAATACTCAACTGACGACAAGAATATCACTAACAAACAACAATACTCAACTGACGACAAGAATATCACTAACAAACAACAATACTCAACTGACGACAAGAATATCACTAACTAACAACAATACTCAACTGACGACAAGAATATCACTAACTAACAACAATACTCAACTGACGACAAGAATATCACTAACAACAAACAATACTCAACTGACGACAAGAATATCACTAACTAACAACAATACTCAACTGACGACAAGAATATCACTAACTAACAACAATACTCAACTGACGACAAGAATATCACTAACAAACAACAATACTCAACTGACGACAAGAATATCACTAACAAACAACAATACTCAACTGACGACAAGAATATCACTAACAAACAACAATACTCAACTGACGACAAGAATATCACTAACAAACAACAATACTCAACTGACGACAAGAATATCACTAACAAACAACAATACTCAACTGACGACAAGAATATCACTAACAAACAACAATACTCAACTGACGACAAGAATATCACTAACAAACAACAATACTCAACTGACGACAAGAATATCACTAACTAACAACAATACTCAACTGACGACAAGAATATCACTAACAAACAACAATACTCAACTGACGACAAGAATATCACTAACAACAACAATACTCAACTGACGACAAGAATATCACTAACTAAACAACAATACTCAACTGACGACAAGAATATCACTAACTAACAACAATACTCAACTGACGACAAGAATATCACTAACTAACAACAATACTCAGCTGACGACAAGAATATCACTAACAAACAACAATACTCAACTGACGACAGGAATATCACTAACAAACAACAATACTCAACTGACGACAAGAATATCACTAACAAACAACAATACTCAACTGACGACAAGAATATCACTAACAAACAACAATACTCAACTGACGACAAGAATATCACTAACTAACAACAATACTCAACTGACGACAAGAATATCACTAACAAACAACAATACTCAACTGACGACAAGAATATCACTAACAAAACAACAATACTCAACTGACGACAAGAATATCACTAACAAACAACAATACTCAACTGACGACAAGAATATCACTAACAAACAACAATACTCAACTGACGAAGAATATCACTAACTAACAACAATATGACACAAGAATATCACAAAACAACAATACTCAACTGACGACAAGAATATCACTAACTAACAACAATACTCAACTGACGACAAGAATATCACTAACTAACAACAATACTCAACTGACGACAAGAATATCACTAACTAACAACAATACTCAACTGACGACAAGAATATCACTAACTAACAACAATACTCAACTGACGACAAGAATATCACTAACTAACAACAATACTCAACTGACGACAAGAATATCACTAACTAACAACAATACTCAACTGACGACAAGAATATCACTAACTAACAACAATACTCAACTGACGACAAGAATATCACTAACAAACAACAATACTCAACTGACGACAAGAATATCACTAACAAACAACAATACTCAACTGACGACAAGAATATCACTAACAAACAACAATACTCAACTGACGACAAGAATATCACTAACTAACAACAATACTCAACTGACGACAAGAATATCACTAACAAACAACAATACTCAACTGACGACAAGAATATCACTAACTAACAACAATACTCAACTGACGACAAGAATATCACTAACTAACAACAATACTCAACTGACGACAAGAATATCACTAACAAACAACAATACTCAACTGACGACAAGAATATCACTAACTAACAACAATACTCAACTGACGACAAGAATATCACTAACTAACAACAATACTCAACTGACGACAAGAATATCACTAACAAACAACAATACTCAACTGACGACAAGAATATCACTAACAAACAACAATACTCAACTGACGACAAGAATATCACTAACTAACAACAATACTCAGCTGACGACAAGAATATCACTAACAAACAACAATACTCAACTGACGACAAGAATATCACTAACTAACAACAATACTCAACTGACGACAAGAATATCACTAACAAACAACAATACTCAACTGACGACAAGAATATCACTAACTAACAACAATACTCAACTGACGACAAGAATATCACTAACAAACAACAATACTCAACTGACGACAAGGATATCACTAACAAACAACAATACTCAACTGACGACAAGAATATCACTAACAAACAACAATACTCAACTGACGACAAGAATATCACTAACAAACAACAATACTCAACTGACGACAAGAATATCACTAACAAACAACAATACTCAACTGACGACAAGAATATCACTAACAAACAACAATACTCAACTGACGACAAGAATATCACTAACAAACAACAATACTCAACTGACGACAAGAATATCACTAACAAACAACAATACTCAACTGACGACAAGAATATCACTAACTAACAACAATACTCAACTGACGACAAGGAATATCACTAACAAACAACAATACTCAACTGACGACAAGGAATATCACTAACAAACAACAATACTCAACTGACGACAAGAATATCACTAACAAACAACAATACTCAACTGACGACAAGAATATCACTAACAAACAACAATACTCAACTGACGACAAGAATATCACTAACTAACAACAATACTCAGCTGACGACAAGAATATCACTAACAAACAACAATACTCAACTGACGACAAGAATATCACTAACTAACAACAATACTCAACTGACGACAAGAATATCACTAACTAACAACAATACTCAACTGACGACAAGGAATATCACTAACAAACAACAATACTCAACTGACGACAAGAATATCACTAACTAACAACAATACTCAACTGACGACAAGAATATCACTAACAAACAACAATACTCAACTGACGACAAGAATATCACTAACAAACAACAATACTCAACTGACGACAAGAATATCACTAACAAACAACAATACTCAACTGACGACAAGAATATCACTAACAAACAACAATACTCAACTGACGACAAGAATATCACTAACAAACAACAATACTCAACTGACGACAAGAATATCACTAACTAACAACAATACTCAACTGACGACAAGAATATCACTAACTAACAACAATACTCAACTGACGACAAGAATATCACTAACTAACAACAATACTCAACTGACGACAAGAATATCACTAACAAACAACAATACTCAACTGACGACAAGAATATCACTAACTAACAACAATACTCAACTGACGACAAGAATATCACTAACTAACAACAATACTCAACTGACGACAAGAATATCACTAACTAACAAATAATACTCAACTGACGACAAGAATATCACTAACTAACAACAATACTCAACTGACGACAAGAATATCACTAACAAACAACAATACTCAACTGACGACAAGAATATCACTAACTAACAACAATACTCAACTGACGACAAGAATATCACTAACAACAACAATACTCAACTGACGACAAGAATATCACTAACTAACAACAATACTCAACTGACGACAAGAATATCACTAACAAACAACAATACTCAACTGACGACAAGAATATCACTAACAAACAACAATACTCAACTGACGACAAGAATATCACTAACAAACAACAATACTCAACTGACGACAAGAATATCACTAACAAACAACAATACTCAACTGACGACAAGAATATCACTAACTAACAACAATACTCAACTGACGACAAGAATATCACTAACAAACAACAATACTCAACTGACGACAAGAATATCACTAACAAACAACAATACTCAACTGACGACAAGAATATCACTAACAAACAACAATACTCAACTGACGACAAGAATATCACTAACTAACAACAATACTCAACTGACGACAAGAATATCACTAACTAACAACAATACTCAACTGACGACAAGAATATCACTAACTAACAACAATACTCAACTGACGACAAGAATATCACTAACTAACAACAATACTCAACTGACGACAAGAATATCACTAACTAACAACAATACTCAACTGACGACAAGAATATCACTAACTAACAACAATACTCAACTGACGACAAGAATATCACTAACAAACAACAATACTCAACTGACGACAAGAATATCACTAACAAACAACAATACTCAACTGACGACAAGAATATCACTAACAAACAACAATACTCAACTGACGACAAGAATATCACTAACTAACAACAATACTCAACTGACGACAAGAATATCACTAACTAACAACAATACTCAGCTGACGACAAGAATATCACTAACAAACAACAATACTCAACTGACGACAAGAATATCACTAACAAACAACAATACTCAACTGACGACAAGAATATCACTAACTAACAACAATACTCAACTGACGACAAGAATATCACTAACTAACAACAATACTCAACTGACGACAAGAATATCACTAACTAACAACAATACTCAACTGACGACAAGAATATCACTAACTAACAAGAATACTCAACTGACGACAAGAATATCACTAACTAACAACAATACTCAGCTGACGACAAGGTATCACTAACAAACAACAATGCTCAACTGACGACAAGAATATCACTAACAAACAACAATACTCAACTGACGACAAGAATATCACTAACTAACAACAATACTCAACTGACGACAAGAATATCACTAACAAACAACAATACTCAACTGACGACAAGAATATCACTAACAAACAACAATACTCAACTGACGACAAGAATATCACTAACTAACAACAATACTCAACTGACGACAAGAATATCACTAACAAACAACAATACTCAACTGACGACAAGAATATCACTAACAAACAACAATACTCAACTGACGACAAGAATATCACTAACAAACAACAATACTCAGCTGACGACAAGAAATATCACTAACAAACAACAATACTCAACTGAATATCACTAACTAACAACAATGCTCAGCTGACGACAAGAATATCACTAACAAACAACAATACTCAACTGACGACAAGAATATCACTAACTAACAACAATACTCAACTGACGACAAGAATATCACTAACAAACAACAATACTCAACTGACGACAAGAATATCACTAACAAACAGCAATACTCAACTGACGACAAGAATATCACTAACAAACAACAATACTCAACTGACGACAAGAATATCACTAACAAACAACAATACTCAACTGACGACAAGAATATCACTAACTAACAACAATACTCAACTGACGACAAGAATATCACTAACTAACAACAATACTCAACTGACGACAAGAATATCACTAACTAACAACAATGCTCAACTGACGACAAGAATATCACTAACTAACAACAATACTCAACTGACGACAAGAATATCACTAACAAACAACAATACTCAACTGACGACAAGAATATCACTAACAAACAACAATACTCAACTGACGACAAGAATATCACTAACTAACAACAATACTCAACTGACGACAAGAATATCACTAACTAACAACAATACTCAACTGACGACAAGAATATCACTAACTAACAACAATACTCAACTGACGACAAGGAATATCACTAACTAACAACAATACTCAACTGACGACAAGAATATCACTAACTAACAACAATGCTCAACTGACGACAAGAATATCACTAACAACAACAATACTCAACTGACGACAAGAATATCACTAACAAACAACAATACTCAACTGACGACAAGAATATCACTAACTAACAACAATACTCAACTGACGACAAAATATCACTAACTAACAACAATACTCAACTGACGACAAGAATATCACTAACTAACAACAATACTCAACTGACGACAAGAATATCACTAACTAACAACAATACTCAACTGACGACAAGAATATCACTAACAAACAACAATACTCAACTGACGACAAGAATATCACTAACAAACAACAATACTCAACTGACGACAAGAATATCACTAACTAACAGCAATACTCAACTGACGACAAGAATATCACTAACTAACAACAATACTCAACTGACGACAAGAATATCACTAACAAACAACAATACTCAACTGACGACAAGAATATCACTAACAAACAACAATACTCAGCTGACGACAAGAATATCACTAACAAACAACAATACTCAACTGACGACAAGAATATCACTAACTAACAACAATACTCAACTGACGACAAGAATATCACTAACAACACAACAATACTCAACTGACGACAAGAATATCACTAACAACAACAATACTCAACTGACGACAAGGAATATCACTAACAAACAACAATACTCAACTGACGACAAGAATATCACTAACTAACAACAATACTCAACTGACGACAAGAATATCACTAACAAACAACAATACTCAACTGACGACAAGAATATCACTAACAAACAACAATACTCAACTGACGACAAGAATATCACTAACAAACAACAATACTCAACTGACGACAAGAATATCACTAACTAACAACAATACTCAGCTGACGACAAGAATATCACTAACTAACAACAATACTCAGCTGACGACAAGAATATCACTAACAAACAACAATACTCAACTGACGACAAGAATATCACTAACAAACAACAATACTCAACTGACGACAAGAATATCACTAACTAACAACAATACTCAACTGACGACAAGAATATCACTAACAAACAGCAATACTCAACTGACGACAAGAATATCACTAACAAACAACAATACTCAACTGACGACAAGAATATCACTAACTAACAACAATACTCAACTGACGACAAGAATATCACTAACTAACAACAATACTCAGCTGACGACAAGAATATCACTAACAAACAACAATACTCAGCTGACGACAAGAATATCACTAACAAACAACAATACTCAACTGACGACAAGAATATCACTAACAAACAACAATACTCAGCTGACGACAAGAATATCACTAACAAACAACAATACTCAACTGACGACAAGAATATCACTAACTAACAACAATACTCAACTGACGACAAGAATATCACTAACAAACAACAATACTCAACTGACGACAAGAATATCACTAACTAACAACAATACTCAACTGACGACAAGAATATCACTAACAACAACAATACTCAACTGACGACAAGAATATCACTAACAAACAACAATACTCAACTGACGACAAGAATATCACTAACAAACAACAATACTCAACTGACGACAAGAATATCACTAACTAACAACAATACTCAACTGACGACAAGAATATCACTAACTAACAACAATACTCAACTGACGACAAGAATATCACTAACTAACAACAATACTCAACTGACGACAAGAATATCACTAACTAAACAACAATACTCAGCTGACGACAAGAATATCACTAACAAACAACAATACTCAGCTGACGACAAGAATATCACTAACAAACAACAATGCTCAGCTGACGACAAGAATATCACTAACTAACAACAATACTCAACTGACGACAAGAATATCACTAACAAACAACAATACTCAACTGACGACAAGAATATCACTAACAAACAACAATACTCAACTGACGACAAGAATATCACTAACAAACAACAATACTCAACTGACGACAAGAATATCACTAACAAACAACAATACTCAGCTGACGACAAGAATATCACTAACTAACAACAATACTCAACTGACGACAAGAATATCACTAACTAACAACAATACTCAACTGACGACAAGAATATCACTAACTAACAACAATACTCAACTGACGACAAGAATATCACTAACTAACAACAATACTCAACTGACGACAAGAATATCACTAACTAACAACAATACTCAACTGACGACAAGAATATCACTAACTAACAACAATGCTCAACTGACGACAAGAATATCACTAACAAACAACAATACTCAACTGACGACAAGAATATCACTAACAAACAACAATACTCAACTGACGACAAAGAATATCACTAACTAACAACAATACTCAGCTGACGACAAGAATATCACTAACAAACAAGCAATACTCAACTGACGACAAGAATATCACTAACTAACAACAATACTCAACTGACGACAAGAATATCGCTAACTAACAGCAATACTCAGCTGACGACAAAGAATATCACTAACTAACAACAATACTCAGCTGACGACAAGAATATCACTAACAAACAACAATACTCAACTGACGACAAGAATATCACTAACTAACAACAATACTCAACTGACGACAAGAATATCACTAACAAACAACAATACTCAACTGACGACAAGAATATCACTAACTAACAACAATACTCAACTGACAACAAGAATATCACTAACTAACAACAATACTCAACTGACGACAAGAATATCACTAACTAACAACAATACTCAACTGACGACAAGAATATCACTAACAAACAACAATACTCAACTGACGACAAGGAATATCACTAACTAACAACAATGCTCAGCTGACGACAGGTATCACTAACTAACAACAATGCTCAACTGACGACAAGGAATATCACTAACAAACAACAATGCTCAGCTGACGACAAGAATATCACTAACTAACAACAATACTCAGCTGACGACAAGAATATCACTAACAAACAACAATACTCAACTGACGACAAGAATATCACTAACAAACAACAATACTCAACTGACGACAAGGAATATCACTAACTAACAACAATACTCAACTGACGACAAGAATATCACTAACTAACAACAATACTCAACTGACGACAACAAGAATATCACTAACTAACAACAATACTCAACTGACGACAAGAATATCACTAACTAACAACAATACTCAACTGACGACAAGAATATCACTAACTAACAACAATACTCAACTGACGACAAGAATATCACTAACTAACAACAATACTCAACTGACGACAAAGAATATACTAACTAACAACAATACTCAACTGACGACAAGAATATCACTAACAAACAACAATACTCAAGCTGCGACGACAAGGAATATCACTAACAAACAACAATACTCAACTGACGACAAGAATATCACTAACTAAACAACAATACTCAACTGACGACAAGAATATCACTAACTAACAACAATGCTCAACTGACGACAAGGAATATCACTAACAAACAACAATACTCAGCTGACGACAAGAATATCACTAACAACAACAATACTCAACTGACGACAAGAATATCACTAACTAACAACAATGCTCAACTGACGACAAGAATATCACTAACTAACAACAATACTCAACTGACGACAAGAATATCACTAACTAACAACAATACTCAACTGACGACAAGGAATATCACTAACTAACAACAATACTCAACTGACGACAAGAATATCACTAACTAACAACAATACTCAGCTGACGACAAGAATATCACTAACAAACAACAATACTCAAGCTGACGACAAGAATATCACTAACAAACAACAATACTCAACTGACGACAGGAATATCACTAACTAACAACGCAATACTCAACTGACGACAAGAATATCACTAACTAACAACAATACTCAGCTGACGACAAGAATATCACTAACTAACAACAATACTCAGCTGACGACAAGAATATCACTAACAAACAACAATACTCAACTGACGACAAGGATATCATCACTAACAACAATACTCAGCTGACGACAAGGAATATCACTAACTAACAACAATGCTCACACGACACAGGAATATCACTGACAACATACTCAGACGACAAGGTATCACTAACTAACAACAATACTCAACTGACGACAAGAATATCACTAACAACAACAATCAGCTCAACGACAGCGAACAAGAACTAACAATACTCAACTGACGACAAGAATATCACTACTAACAACAACTACTCAGCTGACACGACAAGAATATCACTAACGAACAACAATACTCAACTGACGACAGAATATCACTAACAAACAACAATACTCAACTGACAGGCAGGCAAGAACTATCTAACAACAATGCTCAAGCTGGAGGACAAGATATCACTAACAAAGCTGAGCGGTGAGACACTAACTAAACAATGCTACAAGAACGAAAGAATATCACTAACTAACAACAATGCTCAACTGACGACAAGAATATCACTAACAAACAACAATACTCAACTGACGACAAGAATATCACTAACAAACAGCAATACTCAACTGACAACAAGAATATCACTAACTAACAACAATACTCAACTGACGACAGGAATATCACTAACTAACAGCAATACTCAACGCTGGCGACAAGAATATCACTAACTAACAGCAATACTCAGCTGACGACAAGAATATCACTAACTAACAACAATACTCAACTGACGACAAAGAATATCACTAACTAACAGCAATACTCAACTGACGACAAGAATATCACTAACTAACAACAATACTCAACTGACGAACAAGAATATCACTAACTAACAACAATACTCAACTGACGACAAAGAATATCACTAACAAACAACAATACTCAGCTGACGACAAAGAATATCACTAACAAACAACAATACTCAACTGACGACAAGAATATCACTAACTAACAACAATGCTCAGCTGACAACAAGAATATCACTAACTAACAACAATACTCAACTGACGACAAGAATATCACTTAACCTTCGCCAACTGCACACTCAACTGACGACAAAGAATATCACTAAACTAACAACATTACTCAGCTACAACAACAAGAATATCACTAAACAATAGCAATACTCAGCTGACGACAAGAATATCACTAACAAACAGCAATACTCAGCTGACGACAAGAATATCACTAACAAACAACAATACTCAGCTGACGACAAGGAATATCACTAACAAACAACAATGCTCAACTGACGGCGACAAGGAATATCACTAACAAACAACAATACTCAACTGACGACAAGAATATCACTAACAAACAACAATACTCAACTGACGACAGGAATATCACTAACAAACAACAATACTCAACTGACGACAAGAATATCTACTGGCAATAACAATACTCAGCTGACGACAAGAATATCACTAACTAACAAACAATACTCAACTGAGAACAAGAATATCACTAACAAACAACAATACTCAACTGACGACAAGGAATATCACTAACAACAACAATACTCAGCTGACAGACAAGGAATATCACTAACTAACAACAATACTCAACTGACGACAAGAATATCACTAACAAACAACAATACTCAACTGACAGACAAGAATATCACTAACAAACAACAATACTCAACTGACGACAAAGAATATCAACAACTAACAACAATACTCAACTGACAACAAGGAATATCACTAACAAAACAGCAATGCTCAACTGACAACAGGAATATCACTAACTAACAACAATACTCAACTGACGACAAGAATATCACTAACAAACAACAATGCTCAACTGACGACAAGAATATCACTAACTAACAACAATACTCAACTGACGACAAGAATATCACTAACTAACAACAATACTCAACTGACGACAAGAATATCACTAACAAACAACAATACTCAACTGACGACAAGAATATCACTAACTAACAAAACAACACTCAACTGACGACAAAAATATCACTAACAAACAACAATGCTCAGCTGACAACAAGAATATCACTAACAACAACAATGCTCAACTGACGACAAGGAATATCACTAACAACAGCAATACTCAACTGACAACAAGAATATCACTAACAAACAACAATACTCAACTGACGACAAGAATATCACTAACTAACAACAATACTCAACTGACGACAAGAATATCACTAACTAACAGCAATACTCAGCTGACAACAAGGAATATCACTAACAAACAACAATACTCAGGCTGACGACAAAGAAATATCACTAACAAACAACAGCCTCATGACGAGAATATCACAACAAAGTATACCTCGACAAGGAAGAATATCTAACAAACAACAATACTCAAGCTGACGACAGGAATATCACTAACAAACAACAATGCTCAAGTGACAACAGGAATATCACTAACAAACAACAATACTCAACTGAAGACAAGAATATCACTAACAAACAACAATACTCAGCTGACAGCAAGAATATATCACTAACTAAACAACAATACTCAACTGACGACAAGGAATATCACTAAAACAACAATACAAAACTGACGACAGGAATATCACTAACTAACAACTATACTCAGCTGAGAACGGGAATATCACTAACAAACAACAATGCTCAACTGACGACAAGAATATCACTAACAAACAACAATACTCAACTGACGACAAAGATATCACTAACAAACAGCAATACTCAGCTGACGACAAAGAATATCACTAACAAACAACAATACTCAACTGACGACAAGAATATCACTAACAAACAGCAATGCTCAACTGACGACAAGAATATCACTAACAAACAACAATACTCAGCTGACGACAAGAATATCACTAACTAACAACAATGCTCAGCTGACGACAAGGAATATATACTAACAAACAACAATACTCAGCTGACGACAAGAATATCACTAACTAACAACAATACTCAACTGACGACAAGAATATCACTAACTAACAACAATGCTCAACTGACGACAAGGATATCACTAACAAACAACAATACTCAACTGACGACAAAGAATATCACTAACAAACAACAATACTCAACTGACGACAAGGAATATCACTAACAACAACAATACTCAGCTGACGACAAGAATATCACTAACAAACAACAATACTCAACTGACGACAAGAATATCACTAACTAACAGCAATACTCAACTGACGACAAGAATATCACTAACTAACAACAATACTCAACTGACGACAAGAATATCACTAACTAACAGCAATGCTCAACTGACGACAAGGAATATCGCTAACAATAACAGTACTCAGCTGACGAAGGAATATCACTAACTAACAACAATACTCAACTGACGACAAGAATATCACTAACTAACAACAATGCTCAGCTGACGACAAGGAATATCACTAACTAACAACAATACTCAGCTACGACAAACAAGGAATATCACTAACTAACAACAATACTCAACTGACGACAAGAATATCACTAACAAACAACAATACTCAGCTGACGACAAGAATATCACTAACAAACAGCAATACTCAACTGACGACAAGAATATCACTAACAACAGCAATGCTCAACTGACAACAAGGTATCACTAACTAACAACAATACTCAGCTGACGACAAGAATATCACTAACAAACAATACTCAGCTGACGACAAGAATATCACTAACTAACAACAATACTCAACTGACGACAAGAATATCACTAACTAACAACAATACTCAACTGACAACAAAGGTATCACTAACAAACAACAATACTCAACTGACGACAACAATATCACTAACTAACAACAATACTCAGCTGACGACAAGAATATCACTAAACTAACAACAATACTCAACTGACGACAAGAATATCACTAACAAACAACAATACTCAGCTGACGACAAGAATATCACTAACAACAGCAATACTCAGCTGACGACAAGGAATATCACTAACTAACAATACTCAACTGACGACAAGGATATCACTAACAAACAACAATGCTCAACTGACGACAAGAATATCACTAATAACAATACTCAACTGACGACAGGAATATATCACTAACAGCAATACTCAGCTGACGACAAGAATATCACTAACTAACAACAATACTCAACTGACGACAAGAATATCACTAACTAACAACAATACTCAACTGACGACAAGAATATCACTAACAAACAACAATACTCAACTGACAACAAGGATATCACTAACAAACAACAATACTCAATGGCTGACGAAAGTATCACTTCAACAAACACAGCAATACTCAACTGACGACAAGAATATCACTAACAAACAGCAATACTCAGCTGACGACAAGAATATCACTAACAAACAACAATACTCAACTGACGACAAGAATATCACTAACAAACAACAATACTCAGCTGACGACAAGAGAATATCTAACTAACAACAGCCACTCAGCTGACGACAAAGAATATCACTAACTAATAACCTAAAGAATATCACTAAACAAACAACAATGCTCAACTGACGACAAGAATATCACTAACAAACAACAATGCTCAAGCTGACGACAGGAATATCACTAACAAACAACAATACTCAACTGACGACGACAGAATATCACTAACAAAACAGCAATACTCAACTGACGACAAGGGCATCACTAACAACAACAATGCTCAACTGACGACAAGAATATCACTAACTAACAACAATACTCAACTGAGAACAAGAATATCACTAACAAACAGCAATACTCAGCTGACGACAAAGAATATCACTAACTAACAGCAATGCTCAACTGACGACAAGAATATCACTAACAAACAACAATACTCAGCTGGGGACAAGAATATCACTAACAAACAATAATGCTCGGCTGACGACAGAATATCACTAACAAACAACAATACTCAACTGACACAACAAGAGAATATCACTAACAAACAGCAATGCTCAACTGACGACAAGAATATCACTAACAAACAACAATACTCAACTGACGACAAGAATATCACTAACTAACAACAATACTCAACTGACGACAAGAATATCACTAACAAACAACATATGCTCAGCTGACGACAACAATATCACTAACTACAACAACAATGCTCAACTGACGACAAGAATATCACTAACTAGCAACAATCACTCCAGCTGACGACAAGAATATCACTAACTAACAACAATACTCAACTGAAGACAAGAATATCACTAACAAACAACAATACTCAGCTGACGACAGGAATATCACTAACAAACAACAATGCTCAACTGACGACAAGGAATATCACTAACAAAAGAACAATACTCAACTGACGACAAGAATATCACTAACAAACAACAATACTCAGCTGACGACAAGAATATCACTAACAAACAACAATACTCAACTGACGACAAGAATATCACTAACTAACAGCAATACTCAACTGACAACAAAGAATATCAGAACGCTAACAACAATACTCAGCTGACGACAGGAATATCACTAACAAACAACAATGCTCAGCTGACGACAAGGAATATCACTAACAAACAGCAATACTCAGCTGACGACAAAGAATATCACTAACAAACAGCAATACTCAACTGACGACAAAGGTATCACTAACAAGCAGCAATACTCAGCTTGACGACAAAAGAATATCACTAACTAACAATACAATACTATCAGCTGACGACAAGAATATCACTAACACTAACAACAATACTCAACTGACGACAAGGATATCACTAACAAACAGAAACGTACTCAAGCGACTAACAAAAGTGCCTCGCTAGCACGACAACAATACTCAGCTGGCAGCAGGAAAATATCACTTTGCTGGCAACATGCATACTCAGCTGACGACAAGGTATATCACTAACTAACAGCAATGCTCGGCTGACAGCCAAGGAATATCACTAACAAACAATACAACAACTCAGCTGACGACAGGAATATCACACACAAACAGCAATACTCAACTGACGAGACAGAATATCACTAACAAACAGCAATGCTCAACTGACGACAAGAATATCACTAACTAACAACAATGCTCAGCTGACGCAAGGATATCACTAACTAACAGCAATACTCAGCTGACGACAAGAATATCACTGGCTAAAACAATACTCAACTGACAAATAAAGAATAATACGCTAACTGGCGACGGAATTGGCCTCAGCTGGCGTGACAGAATATCACTAACAAACAGCACAATTATAACGCTGACGACAAGAATATCGCTAACAACCAGCAATACTCAACTGACGACAAGAATATCACTAACTAACAACAACGCTCAGGTAGGCGACAAAGAATATCACTAACTAACAACAATACTCAACTGACGACAAGGAATATCACTGGCTGACAGCAATGCTTAGCTGTAGGCGACCAAGGAATATCACCTAACAAACAACAATACTCAGCTGACGACTGGGGAATATCACTAACCTAATAACAATACTCAACTGACGACAAGAATATCACTGGCAAACAACAATACTCAGCTGACGACAAGGAATATCGCTAACAAAGCAACAATACTCGGCTGAAGGGAAAGAATAAATGCACTAACAACGGCAATACTCCAGCTTTGGAGCGGGAATGGCACTAACAAACAGCACTACTCAACTGACGACAAAGAATATCACTGACAAACAACAATACGCAACTGGCGAGCAAGAATATCACTAACTAACAACAATACTCAACTGACGACAAGAATATCACTAACTAAACAATACTAAACTAACGAGAGGAATATCACTAGCAAACAACAATACTCAGCTGACGACAAGAATAATACAAACAAACAGCAAATACTCAGCGGACGACAAGAGAATATCATCTAACAAACAACAATACTCAGGCGGCGACAAGAATATCACTAACTAACAACAATGCTCGGCTCGACGACAACAAAGTATCACAAACAAACAGCAATACTCTCAATTGACGACAGGAATATCACTAACAAACAACAATACTCAACTGACGACAAAGAATATCACTCGCTAACAACAATACTCAACTGACGACAAGAATATCACTAACTAACAGCAATACTCAGCTGACGACAAGAATATCGGTAACTATAACCAATGCTCAGCTGACGACCAGAATATCACTAACAGCAGCAATGCTCAACTGACGAAAGATATCACTAACTAACAACCAACTGACGACAAGAATATCACTAACAAACAACAATACTCAATTGACGACAAGAATATCACTAACCGTACTCAGCTGACGACAAAAGAATATCACTTCAACAACAACAATACTCAACTGACGACAAGAATATCACTAACAAAGCAATACCTCAACTGACAACAAGAATATCACTAACTAACAACAATACTCAACTGACGACAAGAATATCACTAACAACAACAATACTCAACTGACGACAAGAATATCACTAACTAACAACAATACTCAACTGACGACAAGAATATCACTAACTAACAACAATACTCAACTGACGACAAGAATATCACTAACTAACAACAATACTCAACTGACGACAAGAATATCACTAACTAACAACAATACTCAACTGACGACAAGAATATCACTAACTAACAACAATACTCAACTGACGACAAGAATATCACTAACTAACAACAATACTCAACTGACGACAAGAATATCACTAACTAACAACAATACTCAACTGACGACAAGAATATCACTAACTAACAACAATACTCAACTGACGACAAGAATATCACTAACTAACAACAATACTCAACTGACGACAAGAATATCACTAACTAACAACAATACTCAACTGACGACAAGAATATCACTAACTAACAACAATACTCAACTGACGACAAGAATATCACTAACTAACAACAATACTCAACTGACGACAAGAATATCACTAACTAACAACAATACTCAACTGACGACAAGAATATCACTAACTAACAACAATACTCAACTGACGACAAGAATATCACTAACTAACAACAATACTCAACTGACGACAAGAATATCACTAACTAACAACAATACTCAACTGACGACAAGAATATCACTAACTAACAACAATACTCAACTGACGACAAGAATATCACTAACTAACAACAATACTCAACTGACGACAAGAATATCACTAACTAACAACAATACTCAACTGACGACAAGAATATCACTAACAAACAACAATACTCAACTGACGACAAGAATATCACTAACTAACAACAATACTCAACTGACGACAAGAATATCACTAACTAACAACAATACTCAACTGACGACAAGAATATCACTAACTAACAACAATACTCAACTGACGACAAGAATATCACTAACTAACAACAATACTCAACTGACGACAAGAATATCACTAACTAACAACAATACTCAACTGACGACAAGAATATCACTAACTAACAACAATACTCAACTGACGACAAGAATATCACTAACAAACAACAATACTCAACTGACGACAAGAATATCACTAACTAACAACAATACTCAACTGACGACAAGAATATCACTAACTAACAACAATACTCAACTGACGACAAGAATATCACTAACTAACAACAATACTCAACTGACGACAAGAATATCACTAACTAACAACAATACTCAACTGACGACAAGAATATCACTAACTAACAACAATACTCAACTGACGACAAGAATATCACTAACTAACAACAATACTCAACTGACGACAAGAATATCACTAACTAACAACAATACTCAACTGACGACAAGAATATCACTAACAACAACAATACTCAACTGACGACAAGAATATCACTAACTAACAACAATACTCAACTGACGACAAGAATATCACTAACTAACAACAATACTCAACTGACGACAAGAATATCACTAACTAACAACAATACTCAACTGACGACAAGAATATCACTAACTAACAACAATACTCAACTGACGACAAGAATATCACTAACAAACAACAATACTCAACTGACGACAAGAATATCACTAACTAACAACAATACTCAACTGACGACAAGAATATCACTAACTAACAACAATACTCAACTGACGACAAGAATATCACTAACTAACAACAATACTCAACTGACGACAAGAATATCACTAACTAACAACAATACTCAACTGACGACAAGAATATCACTAACTAACAACAATACTCAACTGACGACAAGAATATCACTAACTAACAACAATACTCAACTGACGACAAGAATATCACTAACTAACAACAATACTCAACTGACGACAAGAATATCACTAACGAACAACAATACTCAACTGACGACAAGAATATCACTAACTAACAACAATACTCAACTGACGACAAGAATATCACTAACTAACAACAATACTCAACTGACGACAAGAATATCACTAACTAACAACAATACTCAACTGACGACAAGAATATCACTAACTAACAACAATACTCAACTGACGACAAGAATATCACTAACTAACAACAATACTCAACTGACGACAAGAATATCACTAACTAACAACAATACTCAACTGACGACAAGAATATCACTAACTAACAACAATACTCAACTGACGACAAGAATATCACTAACTAACAACAATACTCAACTGACGACAAGAATATCACTAACTAACAACAATACTCAACTGACGACAAGAATATCACTAACTAACAACAATACTCAACTGACGACAAGAATATCACTAACAAACAACAATACTCAACTGACGACAAGAATATCACTAACTAACAACAATACTCAACTGACGACAAGAATATCACTAACTAACAACAATACTCAACTGACGACAAGAATATCACTAACTAACAACAATACTCAACTGACGACAAGAATATCACTAACTAACAACAATACTCAACTGACGACAAGAATATCACTAACAAACAACAATACTCAACTGACGACAAGAATATCACTAACTAAACAACAATACTCAACTGACGACAAGAATATCACTAACTAACAACAATACTCAACTGACGACAAGAATATCACTAACTAACAACAATACTCAACTGACGACAAGAATATCACTAACTAACAACAATACTCAACTGACGACAAGAATATCACTAACTAACAACAATACTCAACTGACGACAAGAATATCACTAACTAACAACAATACTCAACTGACGACAAGAATATCACTAACTAACAACAATACTCAACTGACGACAAGAATATCACTAACTAACAACAATACTCAACTGACGACAAGAATATCACTAACTAACAACAATACTCAACTGACGACAAGAATATCACTAACTAACAACAATACTCAACTGACGACAAGAATATCACTAACTAACAACAATACTCAACTGACGACAAGAATATCACTAACTAACAACAATACTCAACTGACGACAAGAATATCACTAACTAACAACAATACTCAACTGACGACAAGAATATCACTAACTAACAACAATACTCAACTGACGACAAGAATATCACTAACTAACAACAATACTCAACTGACGACAAGAATATCACTAACTAACAACAATACTCAACTGACGACAAGAATATCACTAACTAACAACAATACTCAACTGACGACAAGAATATCACTAACTAACAACAATACTCAACTGACGACAAGAATATCACTAACTAACAACAATACTCAACTGACGACAAGAATATCACTAACAAACAACAATACTCAACTGACGACAAGAATATCACTAACTAACAACAATACTCAACTGACGACAAGAATATCACTAACTAACAACAATACTCAACTGACGACAAGAATATCACTAACTAACAACAATACTCAACTGACGACAAGAATATCACTAACTAACAACAATACTCAACTGACGACAAGAATATCACTAACTAACAACAATACTCAACTGACGACAAGAATATCACTAACTAACAACAATACTCAACTGACGACAAGAATATCACTAACTAACAACAATACTCAACTGACGACAAGAATATCACTAACTAACAACAATACTCAACTGACGACAAGAATATCACTAACTAACAACAATACTCAACTGACGACAAGAATATCACTAACTAACAACAATACTCAACTGACGACAAGAATATCACTAACTAACAACAATACTCAACTGACGACAAGAATATCACTAACTAACAACAATACTCAACTGACGACAAGAATATCACTAACTAACAACAATACTCAACTGACGACAAGAATATCACTAACTAACAACAATACTCAACTGACGACAAGAATATCACTAACTAACAACAATACTCAACTGACGACAAGAATATCACTAACTAACAACAATACTCAACTGACGACAAGAATATCACTAACTAACAACAATACTCAACTGACGACAAGAATATCACTAACTAACAACAATACTCAACTGACGACAAGAATATCACTAACTAACAACAATACTCAACTGACGACAAGAATATCACTAACAACAACAATACTCAACTGACGACAAGAATATCACTAACTAACAACAATACTCAACTGACGACAAGAATATCACTAACTAACAACAATACTCAACTGACGACAAGAATATCACTAACTAACAACAATACTCAACTGACGACAAGAATATCACTAACTAACAACAATACTCAACTGACGACAAGAATATCACTAACTAACAACAATACTCAACTGACGACAAGAATATCACTAACTAACAACAATACTCAACTGACGACAAGAATATCACTAACAAACAACAATACTCAACTGACGACAAGAATATCACTAACTAACAACAATACTCAACTGACGACAAGAATATCACTAACTAACAACAATACTCAACTGACGACAAGAATATCACTAACTAACAACAATACTCAACTGACGACAAGAATATCACTAACAAACAACAATACTCAACTGACGACAAGAATATCACTAACAAACAACAATACTCAACTGACGACAAGAATATCACTAACTAACAACAATACTCAACTGACGACAAGAATATCACTAACTAACAACAATACTCAACTGACGACAAGAATATCACTAACAAACAACAATACTCAACTGACGACAAGAATATCACTAACTAACAACAATACTCAACTGACGACAAGAATATCACTAACTAACAACAATACTCAACTGACGACAAGAATATCACTAACAAACAACAATACTCAACTGACGACAAGAATATCACTAACTAACAACAATACTCAACTGACGACAAGAATATCACTAACAAGAATAACAACAATACTCAACTGACGACAAGAATATCACTAACTAACAACAATACTCAACTGACGACAAGAATATCACTAACTAACAACAATACTCAACTGACGACAAGAATATCACTAACTAACAACAATACTCAACTGACGACAAGAATATCACTAACTAACAACAATACTCAACTGACGACAAGAATATCACTAACTAACAACAATACTCAACTGACGACAAGAATATCACTAACAACAACAATACTCAACTGACGACAAGAATATCACTAACAAACAACAATACTCAACTGACGACAAGAATATCACTAACTAACAACAATACTCAACTGACGACAAGAATATCACTAACTAACAACAATACTCAACTGACGACAAGAATATCACTAACTAACAACAATACTCAACTGACGACAAGAATATCACTAACTAACAACAATACTCAACTGACGACAAGAATATCACTAACTAACAACAATACTCAACTGACGACAAGAATATCACTAACTAACAACAATACTCAACTGACGACAAGAATATCACTAACTAACAACAATACTCAACTGACGACAAGAATATCACTAACTAACAACAATACTCAACTGACGACAAGAATATCACTAACTAACAACAATACTCAACTGACGACAAGAATATCACTAACTAACAACAATACTCAACTGACGACAAGAATATCACTAACTAACAACAATACTCAACTGACGACAAGAATATCACTAACTAACAACAATACTCAACTGACGACAAGAATATCACTAACAAACAACAATACTCAACTGACGACAAGAATATCACTAACAAACAACAATACTCAACTGACGACAAGAATATCACTAACTAACAACAATACTCAACTGACGACAAGAATATCACTAACTAACAACAATACTCAACTGACGACAAGAATATCACTAACTAACAACAATACTCAACTGACGACAAGAATATCACTAACAAACAACAATACTCAACTGACGACAAGAATATCACTAACTAACAACAATACTCAACTGACGACAAGAATATCACTAACTAACAACAATACTCAACTGACGACAAGAATATCACTAACTAACAACAATACTCAACTGACGACAAGAATATCACTAACTAACAACAATACTCAACTGACGACAAGAATATCACTAACTAACAACAATACTCAACTGACGACAAGAATATCACTAACTAACAACAATACTCAACTGACGACAAGAATATCACTAACTAACAACAATACTCAACTGACGACAAGAATATCACTAACAAACAACAATACTCAACTGACGACAAGAATATCACTAACTAACAACAATACTCAACTGACGACAAGAATATCACTAACTAACAACAATACTCAACTGACGACAAGAATATCACTAACTAACAACAATACTCAACTGACGACAAGAATATCACTAACTAACAACAATACTCAACTGACGACAAGAATATCACTAACTAACAACAATACTCAACTGACGACAAGAATATCACTAACTAACAACAATACTCAACTGACGACAAGAATATCACTAACTAACAACAATACTCAACTGACGACAAGAATATCACTAACTAACAACAATACTCAACTGACGACAAGAATATCACTAACGAACAACAATACTCAACTGACGACAAGAATATCACTAACAAACAACAATACTCAACTGACGACAAGAATATCACTAACTAACAACAATACTCAACTGACGACAAGAATATCACTAACTAACAACAATACTCAACTGACGACAAGAATATCACTAACTAACAACAATACTCAACTGACGACAAGAATATCACTAACAACAACAATACTCAACTGACGACAAGAATATCACTAACTAACAACAATACTCAACTGACGACAAGAATATCACTAACAAACAACAATACTCAACTGACGACAAGAATATCACTAACTAACAACAATACTCAACTGACGACAAGAATATCACTAACTAACAACAATACTCAACTGACGACAAGAATATCACTAACAAACAACAATACTCAACTGACGACAAGAATATCACTAACTAACAACAATACTCAACTGACGACAAGAATATCACTAACTAACAACAATACTCAACTGACGACAAGAATATCACTAACTAACAACAATACTCAACTGACGACAAGAATATCACTAACTAACAACAATACTCAACTGACGACAAGAATATCACTAACTAACAACAATACTCAACTGACGACAAGAATATCACTAACAACAACAATACTCAACTGACGACAAGAATATCACTAACTAACAACAATACTCAACTGACGACAAGAATATCACTAACTAACAACAATACTCAACTGACGACAAGAATATCACTAACTAACAACAATACTCAACTGACGACAAGAATATCACTAACTAACAACAATACTCAACTGACGACAAGAATATCACTAACTAACAACAATACTCAACTGACGACAAGAATATCACTAACTAACAACAATACTCAACTGACGACAAGAATATCACTAACAAACAACAATACTCAACTGACGACAAGAATATCACTAACAACAACAATACTCAACTGACGACAAGAATATCACTAACTAACAACAATACTCAACTGACGACAAGAATATCACTAACTAACAACAATACTCAACTGACGACAAGAATATCACTAACTAACAACAATACTCAACTGACGACAAGAATATCACTAACTAACAACAATACTCAACTGACGACAAGAATATCACTAACTAACAACAATACTCAACTGACGACAAGAATATCACTAACTAACAACAATACTCAACTGACGACAAGAATATCACTAACTAACAACAATACTCAACTGACGACAAGAATATCACTAACTAACAACAATACTCAACTGACGACAAGAATATCACTAACTAACAACAATACTCAACTGACGACAAGAATATCACTAACTAACAACAATACTCAACTGACGACAAGAATATCACTAACTAACAACAATACTCAACTGACGACAAGAATATCACTAACTAACAACAATACTCAACTGACTGACGACAAGAATATAACTACAACAATACTCAACTGACGACAAGAATAACTAACAACAACAATACTCAACTGACGACAAGAATATCACTAACTAACAACAATACTCAACTGACGACAAGAATATCACTAACTAACAACAATACTCAACTGACGACAAGAATATCACTAACTAACAACAATACTCAACTGACGACAAGAATATCACTAACTAACAACAATACTCAACTGACGACAAGAATATCACTAACAAACAACAATACTCAACTGACGACAAGAATATCACTAACTAACAACAATACTCAACTGACGACAAGAATATCACTAACAAACAACAATACTCAACTGACGACAAGAATATCACTAACTAACAACAATACTCAACTGACGACAAGAATATCACTAACTAACAACAATACTCAACTGACGACAAGAATATCACTAACTAACAACAATACTCAACTGACGACAAGAATATCACTAACTAACAACAATACTCAACTGACGACAAGAATATCACTAACTAACAACAATACTCAACTGACGACAAGAATATCACTAACTAACAACAATACTCAACTGACGACAAGAATATCACTAACAAACAACAATACTCAACTGACGACAAGAATATCACTAACTAACAACAATACTCAACTGACGACAAGAATATCACTAACTAACAACAATACTCAACTGACGACAAGAATATCACTAACAAACAACAATACTCAACTGACGACAAGAATATCACTAACTAACAACAATACTCAACTGACGACAAGAATATCACTAACAAACAACAATACTCAACTGACGACAAGAATATCACTAACTAACAACAATACTCAACTGACGACAAGAATATCACTAACTAACAACAATACTCAACTGACGACAAGAATATCACTAACTAACAACAATACTCAACTGACGACAAGAATATCACTAACTAACAACAATACTCAACTGACGACAAGAATATCACTAACTAACAACAATACTCAACTGACGACAAGAATATCACTAACAAACAACAATACTCAACTGACGACAAGAATATCACTAACTAACAACAATACTCAACTGACGACAAGAATATCACTAACTAACAACAATACTCAACTGACGACAAGAATATCACTAACTAACAACAATACTCAACTGACGACAAGAATATCACTAACTAACAACAATACTCAACTGACGACAAGAATATCACTAACTAACAACAATACTCAACTGACGACAAGAATATCACTAACTAACAACAATACTCAACTGACGACAAGAATATCACTAACTAACAACAATACTCAACTGACGACAAGAATATCACTAACTAACAACAATACTCAACTGACGACAAGAATATCACTAACTAACAACAATACTCAACTGACGACAAGAATATCACTAACTAACAACAATACTCAACTGACGACAAGAATATCACTAACTAACAACAATACTCAACTGACGACAAGAATATCACTAACTAACAACAATACTCAACTGACGACAAGAATATCACTAACTAACAACAATACTCAACTGACGACAAGAATATCACTAACTAACAACAATACTCAACTGACGACAAGAATATCACTAACTAACAACAATACTCAACTGACGACAAGAATATCACTAACTAACAACAATACTCAACTGACGACAAGAATATCACTAACTAACAACAATACTCAACTGACGACAAGAATATCACTAACTAACAACAATACTCAACTGACGACAAGAATATCACTAACTAACAACAATACTCAACTGACAACAAGAGTATCAGTAACTCTACAACAATACTCAACTGACGACAAGAATATCACTAACTAACAACAATACTCAACTGACGACAAGAATATCACTAACTAACAACAATACTCAACTGACGACAAGAATATCACTAACAAACAACAATACTCAACTGACGACAAGAATATCACTAACAAACAACAATACTCAACTGACGACAAGAATATCACTAACTAACAACAATACTCAACTGACGACAAGAATATCACTAACTAACAACAATACTCAACTGACGACAAGAATATCACTAACTAACAACAATACTCAACTGACGACAAGAATATCACTAACTAACAACAATACTCAACTGACGACAAGAATATCACTAACTAACAACAATACTCAACTGACGACAAGAATATCACTAACTAACAACAATACTCAACTGACGACAAGAATATCACTAACAAACAACAATACTCAACTGACGACAAGAATATCACTAACTAACAACAATACTCAACTGACGACAAGAATATCACTAACAAACAACAATACTCAACTGACGACAAGAATATCACTAACTAACAACAATACTCAACTGACGACAAGAATATCACTAACTAACAACAATACTCAACTGACGACAAGAATATCACTAACTAACAACAATACTCAACTGACGACAAGAATATCACTAACTAACAACAATACTCAACTGACGACAAGAATATCACTAACTAACAACAATACTCAACTGACGACAAGAATATCACTAACAAACAACAATACTCAACTGACGACAAGAATATCACTAACTAACAACAATACTCAACTGACGACAAGAATATCACTAACAAACAACAATACTCAACTGACGACAAGAATATCACTAACTAACAACAATACTCAACTGACGACAAGAATATCACTAACTAACAACAATACTCAACTGACGACAAGAATATCACTAACTAACAACAATACTCAACTGACGACAAGAATATCACTAACTAACAACAATACTCAACTGACGACAAGAATATCACTAACTAACAACAATACTCAACTGACGACAAGAATATCACTAACTAACAACAATACTCAACTGACGACAAGAATATCACTAACTAACAACAATACTCAACTGACGACAAGAATATCACTAACTAACAACAATACTCAACTGACGACAAGAATATCACTAACTAACAACAATACTCAACTGACGACAAGAATATCACTAACTAACAACAATACTCAACTGACGACAAGAATATCACTAACTAACAACAATACTCAACTGACGACAAGAATATCACTAACAAACAACAATACTCAACTGACGACAAGAATATCACTAACTAACAACAATACTCAACTGACGACAAGAATATCACTAACTAACAACAATACTCAACTGACGACAAGAATATCACTAACTAACAACAATACTCAACTGACGACAAGAATATCACTAACTAACAACAATACTCAACTGACGACAAGAATATCACTAACAAACAACAATACTCAACTGACGACAAGAATATCACTAACTAACAACAATACTCAACTGACGACAAGAATATCACTAACAAACAACAATACTCAACTGACGACAAGAATATCACTAACAAACAACAATACTCAACTGACGACAAGAATATCACTAACTAACAACAATACTCAACTGACGACAAGAATATCACTAACTAACAACAATACTCAACTGACGACAAGAATATCACTAACTAACAACAATACTCAACTGACG